>NW_010302161.1:7447-33295 GCF_000700745.2 Antrostomus carolinensis
GTTTAAAGGCAGTGGAATTTTGAATGGGTTTGCATTTGGCTGCAAATATTTCAACAATTTTCCGGTAGCATAGTTGGTAGAAATTACAGCATCTAAATCTGTAATCAATGAAAAGTGCTGAAAATACACAACAAAATGTGCAAAAGTCAACAGATGCAGAATGCAGATGGAGAGCAATTGGCACACTGCCCAACACCTTGTACCTATAATTGAGAAGCTATTTTGTCTTTATTTCCTTCTTTTCCTCTTAACAAGATTGTTCTTCCAGCTTTCTAAGTCGCGTATAACTGAGTGGGCAACAAGGTCCCTCACAGGTGAGAGTGTTCAGCTGCTTCCCTGGGGCTCCCAGTCTGGAGCTGGTGCCTGTCTGGGGCCACGCCGCGGCTGCCTGCAGCCCCCGGCACTGCTGCAGGATGTCCCGCCAGGGCCGAGACACTGCCATAGCCTCTGGGTTGGTTCTTCCCTCCCTGCATTTCACCGCTTAGTGTATCAGGACAATTTTCAGTTTTGCATCAATATGCCAGCCTACAGGGGGTGGTAAATGAGGACTCTGAGACTTGGATGCTGGCTGTTGGAGCAGAAGAGATTACCACGCACGGAGCTGAACCCAAGAGAGAACACGTCTCTCTTCTTTTACTTAAGTATATGTGATTAATACTTTTCAGCACTTTAGAGAGCTTGTACCTTGCCACTCTGACACAGACTAAAAATTGGTTAATTTGTCAGCATTTATTAAATCCATCAGAAGGCATCTGGCTGGAAAGCTTAATAGCAATGAGGCCCACTGAGGGCTTTGAGTTTGTTCTCTTTGAGAAGAGAGAAGAATAATCTGCTGTCTCTCATGAAGTCTTTCTAAGAGAGCTGCACAACCCTGAGAGTCAGATTAGCTTAAATTGTGTATCCTAGCTGCGTGACACCTACCTCCAGACTTTAACGTTGGTTATCAAAAATGTTTCTCTTTTGCTTTCAAAATAATAACAATAATCATATTCATAATGTAAAAAAGAGCTTCGAAGTCCTTCACTTTCCTCATTAAAGGAATGTTGCATATTTTGGTAGTTAAAATTGTGGGAGAATAAACTTTTCACATTTTATAAGCTAAATAAAAAGAAATAAAAATGAGGAAATCACAGAAGGACCTTCAGAAGGACAATACCCCTACCACTCAGATGAGCATTTGGGACTTAGATTTCTATATTCTGCAGCCAGATCACTCCAGTCCTCACTGTTTGCCTTCCTTTCATACAGATGGTTAGTGAATTATTAAATGTTGAATGAATTCAGGTGTTCTCTGACTGCCTCTACTTTCTTTTCCATCTTGATAAACAGGATCATAAGTTCCAAAATTTGTTTTTCTGGGACTCAAAAGCATAGATTGTAGAGAAAAAAGAAATTAGGTTCATAAAGTAATCTCTGAAATCTAATTGCCAGTGTCGCTTATAATAAAAATGTCCCCATTACTTCCCAAAAAAAGAATGGGGAAGAGGCTCTTAAGCAATTGAATTATATTGACATAAGAAGCCACTGAAAGCACCAACTAATTAGCTTAGTGGTATTGCTGTAATGTATTACAGTGCTATCCCATAATTTAGACAATTTTGGGTCTTTAAGAGATACTTGAACATTTTCTGGTTTGTTTCTTGTAGATCTGAAGTCAATGGGATAACCACTGACTTACTGAAAACAGCATTTTGCCAATGCTGATGCTTTTGAAAATCTCATCTTAAAGCACTGTGGAAGTAATTGGGTAAGCATGTTAGCATGGACTGGGGAAGGGAAACCAAATTGCTTTTTAACACTGCTTAATGGACTGTAATGGACTAGATTTAATTAGAATCTCTAAGGAATTGCTGACCAGAACAAAAGGGACCATTTGACTTTCAAGAAAAGAGGTATTTACAGAAAAATAAATGTAAAATATCAAACCTGAAATAACATCTTTAACTCTTCAACAGCATACTTAAGAAATCCTAAACTTCTACAAGAAAATGTTTGTTGTACAATGTCACCTTTCTGCCAACATCCAGTGCAGAACAAGGATGAAACTTGTGATTTATGTGACATAGGAACATTGCTCTCTATATTTTCAGGTAGTAAAGCTGTTATGATCAGCAACTGCAACAACACAATGCCTGGAAATATGGTCAGAATGCATACTTTTGGTTTGCAGTTGGAATTGTAGCGTCCTTGAAAGATCTCATAAAGTCTGAATATAAATTTTTGTCAAGAGAATCTAAGGGTCTTCTGGTAGTAGCAAAACAGGACCTCAAAATCACATTACCTTCCTTTTGTAATCAGAATTATAGCATTTAAACTTTTTAAACTATTATTGTTTTCTTAATTCGTTTGGATGGTTTTGTACAATTATTAGAAACAATAAATGTTTTATTTAAGCTGTTTTGATTTTCTCTAAAATCATTGCCAATTTGGGCATAAGATGATATACAAAATCCAAAATTCCTTTCTGAAAATGTTATGCTATGCCATTTACTAAATCAAGCACTTCCAGTTCTCATCAGCCTTAGAATAAAATATCCTGAGGTTAGGGCAAAACACATCCATTCTGTTATGGATATTCCATTTTGTATAAAATTGGTTTTCAACCAGTCCCTGGAATAAAGTTAGCCCACCAGCTTTTGGCTTAAAAACAAAAAAACCTGCCTTTTACCATTTTACCTTCCCTAATATATATAATATAAATATGGTTTCTCTTGTTGAAAAGTGGTCCTGTTTAACTAAATTAGCAAATAACCAGACGAACAAGAAACACATTAACTGTTTCCCCCCTGGACTTCTTACTGCCCTTCCAGTCTTACTTGGTCTTGGCAATTCTGCAACTGCCAAGCTTTAAGTCCAATATGTACAACATCTAGCTTCTTCTATCTCATGTCTTGCTCCAGCATGCCCTCAGTTTACTTTTCATCTTTTCATTTACTGAAAATATTATACTTTAGACTTTTGGAGGTGAAATAAAGGAAATAAAGATTCAATAAGAAGTAGTACTATAGCTCCCTATAGTACCTAGCTAGTCTCTATTGCTTGTTTATTTCTTTATTTCTCCACTGTGCAATCTTAATTTTTTTGTATTTTGTGAGGTTGGAAGACAGGAAGGTGAATGCATTAATACTTTCTCTAGCTTCCCATTTTAAAACAACAGACAGTATCTTTGATTATTTTGTACCTTCACTGTGGCTATTTCCAGTAGAATAATTTTTAACTGGTATCTACAAATCCTGACTGTCACAGGCTACCAATACTGCACAATCCTGACACACTCCATCATTGTGCATGCCTTTGCTGCTTATTCCAGCAGGGACACAGATGAATTATTCTAGTCTGGGTGCAGAATTCTCTTTGAGCAGGTTCAAAGTGAGATTTTGAACAGCCTTACAGTGAACAGCCTTACAGACTTCTACACTGGTCACTTTTGGAAAGCAATAATAATGTACAGTTTCACCTGAATGAAATACTTTTCACATTATCTGTGCTTGAACACTTCCATTAAAAGCTCATATTCTTCCTGTAAAGTTAAAGTTGTTTACTGGCTATTTTCATCTAACAAATCTGTAAAAGTTTGTGCAAAGTTGTGCTTATCATGTAGGCTTTTTTTTTTTTTCAGTGCATTAAGATGTCATATTACTCCTGAACCTATGACATGTAAGTGTTCTTTCAGCACACCACCCACGTAACACATTTTAATTGTGTCATATACATCCCTTCTTTTGTTCATATTTTGCATATTTCTTTATTTAGTTATATGCAAATAGTTGTGTTACTGGCATATTATTGACACCACCAAAAGACACAATTCAGTTTATTTGTCTCATGTTTTGAAATACGGCAAGCTCACTAATTATCCTTTTCTTCCATCTGTAAATTCAGTCAGTCTCATTGAAGTGCTCTACATGTTCTCACCTACTTTGTAGAGAGACTGAATAAAAGCAAACTCAAATAAAAATGCTACTTCTTAAAATTATGTTAATTTGCCGGAACCTCAGAGAAAACAGTAAAACACTTTTCAATATAAATTTTTAAGTTACAAACTGAGTCAGATCCTTTTTGTTGTTTGGTCTCTTTTCTGCATTTCTTTTTAAATGGTTAGTAGTTTGCAGTGGTTGAGACCACAATTCAGGGTGATGGTAGTAAAAAATATTGTGTCATCATTTTGACAGGATGTTTAATATCTCCCTTTATTAATCATCCACCTTTGAAATATTTCACGGCATTATTTTTTTTCATTATATGAGTTTTTTCAACAAATAAGGGGCAGTGCTTGGTCATTTTTCCCACGGAATGGGGTGGAGGCAGTTATCTCATTGTAATGTGAAATGCGTAACATAACTAGTGGAATCAATAAAAATAATCAATACACAACTCAAAAATCAAGTTGTTAAAAATAAGAGAACAAATCTCAAAAAGATGCATACTCATACCACCAACAGTATTTATTGAGGTAATACATTGCAAAATGCATTCTATTGAGAGCAAGGCATTTAAAATGGAGTTACATATTGACTCAAAAAGAATGAATCTTTTTCTAAATTGATCTGCCTTTAATTTTTAATTTCTTGCTCTGTATTCCCTTAGTGTGTCAAAGAGACAAGACCAACAGTGCTTATTCTCTGCCCAACTTGTTAGTATTTTTACTCCAAAAATTTATGACAATGGATAAAAATTTTAAAAGATTGCATTCTATATCTAGAATTTCATAATCTCACTGAATAGATCTGCAAGGCTGCAGCATGAGTAAAGTTCCAGTCCAGAAAGCTCTCCAGTCCAGAAAGCTCTCCAGAAAGTTCCAGTTTCCAGAAGCTCTAAGAACAGGGATTTTCTGCCTTGAAATTTTAGCTAGAATTTAAAGATAGAAATAACATTCAGGTGATCTAGTTTAGGCTGTATCAAGAGCATTAAATTTCACCCAGGAATGAAGCTGTAGTACCAGATACCCTTGATAGACTGCAAAATCCTTTTTTGGATGTGGTCTCAGTTATATTTTCTCTATTCATATTTATGCTGGACTAGAAATCTAAAGTATAGTGACAGACATGCCTCCTTTGGCAAGTCCAAAACCAGTGATTCTGATGCATCTCACATAACACTTCCTAAAGAACTTGGATGTCTGCAGGAAGTCTGTATAATTAGTAGCTCCATCACAGGATAGAAATGGCAATGGGGAACATGTGAGCTTAATGAATGAATACCTGGCTGCAGGTCAAAGTAGGAAAACCAACCAAAAAGACAAAAAAATCCAACAAACTCCCAGACAGTGTGGCCCAGGGAAATTCCTTTTCTGGACCACAATCTGCAT
The DNA here is from genome assembly GCF_000700745.2 of Antrostomus carolinensis. NCBI lineage: Eukaryota > Metazoa > Chordata > Aves > Caprimulgiformes > Caprimulgidae > Antrostomus > Antrostomus carolinensis. The sequence goes on from NW_010302161.1 coordinate 12,756, forward strand.
TCTCATTTGAGCAGTTGACCCAGATGATGTTAAGTATAATGTCATCTCTTACTGTACAAGGCTACAAGGTATGGAAATCCTACCTGTGTGACTACTCGCCTTGAAGAGGGTAGAATGAAGAAAAGTAGAAAACATTTACCTGGCTATCTATTCTTGGGAAAAAATCCATCCTGCCACATGGAAGTATCTATCTGAAGTCCTGAAAAAAGACTCTGGAAGAGATATGAGCTTGCTAAGGGAATAGAATACCTTCCAAGTCCTATAAAAGAACATAAACATGTGGGAGACACCTCATAGACTCCATGGTAGAAGGAACAGATTTGTCTTTCAGTTTGACACAAATCACAGGATTTATCCCAGATTTAACTAAAGAATACATTTAAGTGGGTTATTTCTATTTTAGTACTTTAGATTGTGGTAAACCTTATTGTCTACTTGCCTAAAACACATGCCTCAAAACTAAAAGATATCAATGTTAGGTTTTCTTAAATTTTTACTTCCAGTGACAGAATCTGCTAAGTCCTAGTCAGTGAGTCTAGAAGTTTTACATCTAAAAATTTTCAATTTTCTTCCTCATATACAGCCACAAATCTTATTAAATTTACCTTCTTGTTTGGTAAGCTAAATCACTCACCATGTTTTCTGTGTCACATGGGGGCTGCTTTACATCTTCTGTCACTTTTTGAAGCCGTATTTCTGTATTCTCCCTGAAGTATGAAAAATCAACACCAAAACCACAAATATAGACTGCATACAATTCAGGACCTTTTGTTAGAATCAGCTGGCTTTAGCACTCGTGTGTGCAATAATTGCTCTGGTTCCCTGTTTCATCTCTAGCAGCTTCCAGGAGATCAGTATATACAACTTTTATATGCTGTGTTTGCCCCTTTAGAAGTGCCTACCTGATTTCATGTATTATGAACTAAACTCACTACCTTAGGCTTGATCCCTGACTTCTGGATGACTTGGATTTGATCAAATAGCTTGTGTTTTTCTCAATTCTACTTTGTCTTTCCCCTTTACATAAATGGAAAGATATCATTAGTCTTTTTTGCCATAGAAATATACAAAGTGATCATGTTGAGTTGTCTAAGCTATTCTATTAATTCCTACTTTCCAAGAAAGACTCATCCTCTTGCTCTAACCCATGTTCTTGATTTCCCAGGACATTATCTTGGAGATCTGTGGATTAAAATGCTATTTAGGATGGCTGAATTCAACTTGTGACTCAGACCATTTGAAAAATAAGAATATTATTTCTAGTTAGCAGCTCCTGGATTTGTCTGGAAATGTAACAGAAACTACTGCGTGTTTGTCAAAGACATGACAAAGAAACATTTTGAACATACTTGGGATAAAACCTGTTTCCTGGGAACAATGTTTATATTATGAATTCCAATACCAGGGATCTCCAAGGCTTACCAGTTTCTGCTTATTTATTGAGGAATCTGGGATAATTATAATCCCTGGCAATTCTGAACAATAAGCACGGCAGGGTCACCTCAAATTTGTGGCCTTTAGACGCCTATATTGCAGCTTATTAGGAAGGTGGCAGGAACATGGACACAGGGCTGCACATGTCTTTTTTTGTTTACTTGATAAAAGTAACTCCTGAAACATTTAGATTTTCTCACTTCTAAACAGTAACTTCCCTTGCCTTAACATTTCTACTGAGCTCCACTGCTGGCAGCCTCATTAGAATTTGTCTCAAATAAAACCAGCTCACTGCACTGAGACATACAACTAGCCTAGACAGAGACCTAACAAATGACGGTAATACTTCTATTGTTGTCATGTGGTCTAGGTAAACCATTAACTCCCCTTGAAATTTTACCTCTTTAGCCTTTTCAGTGCAAAGAACAGTTTTACACTGGCAGAAAGCTGATCTGCATGCCCATATAGGTCTTTTCCAGCTTTTATATACCAGCCTGATGTCTTTGCAGTAGCTTGTGGGTAGCTGTAAGATCTGTTTAACATTTATGATTCATCTTTAGCCTTTCTTAATACCAAGTTGCGAACAATCTGCACTTCAGTGAATAATATACTTTATTCAGTTTTATTCAACCACTGTGATGTAAGTGCCTGATAAAATACCACCTCTCCTTGCTAGTGTTTGACATTTCAGTTTTACTAGGGTTCACCCCACAAGAAAAAAGTAATTCAAAGAATGAATTTCTGAGTGCAGAGAGAGATGTCCTAGAGGGGAAAACACTTGTCTAGCAGTGACAAAACTACCCATTATCTACACCACAGATTCAACAGAGGAAGAAAAAAAATATTCACTTCTTAAATGACAGTCATCTATATTATGTGGTGTAATGGTTATTTTGAAGAATTACTTCTACCATTGGCCTAGCAATTGGCCTAATAATGTATTCCAAGAATGAAAGAGTGATTAAAGTTTGAAAGAAATGCAGATTCAAAATGGGGAGGTCTGAAATCCAGAGCAGGGCATTTCAACTTTTCTAGATTTAACTGGCTCCCTAAAAGATTGACAATGAAGATTCAGACCCCTTTAAAAATTTCTCAGATTTTTAAAGCTATAAGTAGACATCAAGATTATTTTCCTCATTGTCTTTCATGGATCTTTTGGACTTGGACTAGAGTTGGCCTGGTTGGTCAGACCACACTTTGAAAGATCCTGTTGTAGAGCAGATCAGTCTGTTTTCTGTAGCAGGAACCTCTGGATTCTACATACCACAGTACATGCACTTACAGCAGTGAAACAAATTCCCTAGAAAGACAAGTTCCTGGCAACCAGGCAGTAGGAAAGGCTGATGGTGAATTATAAATACTAAGCAGATCTTAACATTTACTTAGTACAGAGACACTAACTAGGCTTCCAGAGCAGTGTAGTCATATTCAAGCAGCACTCTGCCTAAATTAATTAGCCTGGACATTTTTTCTGCACAGCTAATTAACCTGACTGAAGCACTATCATTATACCCTTTATTTGAAGCCAATGATACCTCCATATTGTATGGATCTGGTATCTCTTACTTAGGAATTTACTTTTTAAACAAGCCATGATCCAAATGTCCTTGCTTTCCATTAGTGATAATTCTACTCAGAGCATCTGCTCCTTTCATAACATACAGAGCAAATAAATACAGAATGTTGGTGTGCTAAAGCCATACATCTAAATACTAAAATAAGATTATTTTTCTAACATTTAGCATGTGTATGCTTCCTTGCAGATCACTTTTCATCCTAAGTCTCAATATTGAGAGGCTATCCTGAAACAAATATATCCATCTGCTTCTTTACATAACTGAATAAATCTGTATTTATTTTAAAATACATTGTAGCTGTAGATGTTAATTTTCTCAATAGGTGGATAATTCTTTCGTGAACTTAGTCAATCCCTTCCATACAATGATTTGAAGTGGTCATGAGTCCTGTGAGTTAAAGATATCTCTTGTGAAAGGAATTTTATCTGTGCATTTTGAATAACCTTTTACTTTTATGCCTGCTTCATGCATTACAAGGAAGGTTAAATGAATCTCATTTGACTATTTCCCCCCTTCTTTTCTTGTAGATACATTTACTTCTCTATTGTTTTGAACCCTTGTGATTTTAAAATTATACTTATGATACTTCCTTCTTTATTTTTAACTTTCATGAGGTATATGATCATATGAAAAACTGATCAAAAACTGTAAAAACTGAAAAATCTGTTTGTACATTCTCATTGTGGAAAAAACTGCAAATAGGACTTAGGTGTGCTTTAAATAAAGCCAATTCCTCTGTCTCCTGTAATCACTTCAGTAAATTTTATAGTTTTTAATTCAGTCTTACAGCAATATTTCCTGAGAACGGAGGGAGAATGGTGCCTCTGTCTATACTAAACAAATCCGATCTCTTCATGGCCGCAGTATGAAGGAATTTCATTGTGTTTCTCTCCTCTTTGTTATCTCTCTCTGAACACATTCTGTTTCTCTTATAACCACCACTTAGCCAATGTTCAGAGAAAATGGCTAATGTGAAGATAGCATCACATTGTTAATTTATCTTTGTGTTATATCATTGTAACATATATCTATATACATATATGTATATAAAATCAGTGTCTTGCCATCACTTTATATTTCACCGAGGTACTGCCTGAAGATTTTATGAAGATGCATATAGCCTTTCTTATAACAAGGAACAAAAAGGATTTGATGCATTCCACTGTGGAAGAGAATTAATGAACAGGGTGAGAGACTACTAAATGCATGACCCTGCTGGAAGGAACTGTTTGTGCCAACCATGTTCCGTCATTTAATCAATGACAAATCTTGGCATGTTAGTGAAATGGGACAAAAAGAGAGAGAGAAGGATAGAGAAAGCAACACACCACCCTAAATGAAATCCTGGAGCAAATCCTGTGTAAAGCAACAGGAATCACTGAGTATCAAATGTGATGGTCAGGTATGTTTAATAAGTTAATGTGTTACACATACGGAGTACCTCAGGACCTTAAATTTTCCTTTACATTCTTCCAAAGTAAGGGACAACTGAAGATATCTTTAACTTAGGTGTATAAGATGAGAGAAGTAACATTTAGGAGAGCAGTTCTATCTTCTGATTGCTTTATGCATGCTCCCACAGAGCAGCCTCAGTGTGTCCTGCCCCTCAGATAAAACATGGGAAAATGCTTCAGATTTATCTCTGGATAACTTCATAGAAGCTTTGCAAGCGAGTTGATTCTGCAGTGATTAGAGGAGATGCACTGCTATAAAGTAGAATTTTAGGAAAACCATTTCTTGACAAATCACGTGGATTATTCTACAAGACAATATATTAGATATATGCTAATGATCTTTTGAAAAACATCCTGTTCAACAGTTTCCAAATGTGACTTAGTCATAGTTTAGATGGATAGGAGCTTGCTATAAAGAATTTAAAAAATAAAGGATAATTTTTTTTTTTCTTTTTCCCCAAACTCTTTTACCTGTCAACTCACTCCATGGCTCCATGGACAGATTCACAGCCAATTGAATTTGCAAGAACCACCTCATGTTTATGGACCATTAAATCCAGGATTATTTTCCAATTCTTTAGTACAGAATTTGCATCCACACACAAAAACTATGGCCTTTTTTTTTTTTTTCTGAAGCAGTTAATTTTTAAATCATTTCTCTAAAGCATCATTATTTTCCAAATTTCTTGACATTGTGTTGTAACATATGCCACACCTTGCATATATTAGGTAAGATCTTATCCATAAAACTACTACATAGCCAAATATATGGTCTAAATCTGCATTTTATAACATTTGAAGTTCAAAATTAGTCATCAAGATTACCAGGGTATCACAGAGTTAGTGACTCTTGATTAGTCAGAGGGAAGAAAGAAAAAGGTACTAGGAAATCTTGTGAACCTAATTTGCCAAGACCTGTATGCAACAAGTGTGTTGTTAGACCTTATCATACATTTTGGAGGGTGGTATTTTGGATAACAGTGGAATCACATGATTCTAGCTAGTTGAGGTTTATGGAAGATTATCACTGTGGATTGTTACGTGATCTTTCCTTAAACTCTTTTTTTTTTAATTAAGGGTCCCCTGACTTTAACAAAAGTAAGTCACAGATGCCAGGTCAAGAATTTGTACTTTTCTGAGTTAGGGTCTAAAAGCACAGAAAAACATTAAATTAGAAGGAAATAGCTGGCCACATGAGGATAGTAAACTCTCACACTTTTTGACTATTTTATGTTCCTCAGCCATTTCCTACAACTGATTCACTGTGCAGCGCCTTAAAAAGTACAAACTTAGTGCTAACTTCTGTAGTAAAACAAAAGAGAACCTGCAAGACTGGAAAACCATAATAGACTAAATTCTCAAAGCAAAATGTGATTAGGGTGATGATCTTAGTTCCTTATTCAAAACTTGCAGAAATCCCTGGGAAAACGCATTCAGTTGGAGTGAACTTTGGATGAAGCCTTTAAACAACATTGTAGGACCATAAGTCAGAGATTCTCTGATAGCTTTGGAGCATGAATGCCTTTGAAGTTTTCTCCCACACACTGAAGATGCTAATTTTGTTGTAGGCATAGAAAGTCTTTTTCTCCGTGACTGCTCTCATTCTCAAACAAAACAACTGAATCAATACAAATATTGGCTGCTTTCAGGATTAGTTTTCATGATGAGCTTTGAACAGAAACAATGAGTGCATGAGCATAAAGGAGCTTGTTCAAAAGATACTTGAAAGTCTGCCAAACAGCTCTTTCTACAGCTGTATTGCCCATATGAGATGGGTTGAGCTCAGGTTGTGGAACTCTCTGCGGACTCTCCTCAGTCCTGGTAGGGACTTGCAAGGCACGATTTGTTCTGAACTGATGTTTAATACTGAATACTGATTTGGAACATGGTAAGGACAAAAGAAAACGAAACCTAAAGGCATCTTTTTTAGAGTTGACTTTTCTCTCATCTCCCAGCTCTGATCTCCTCACCAAATAGTAGATACACTGTATTTGTCTGGCAACTTCAACTATCTTTCTGGGAGAAATGATTTTAAGAAAAACCCCATGTTTTTCTTAAACTGGAACAAACTGAGGCTTGTTTGTTCAATGAATATCATCTACTCACGAAGTAAGCAAGACTGGTCTAAATAATAGAAGTATTTACCTACCATTGTCGCACGCATTATAGCTGCATATAGTTGTGGTCTTTTAGCTCCTCCTAGTTACCCTTATGTACTCCTATTTCTTTCCAGCTACATTCAAAATTAAGTAATTTTGAGTGTGAAGAAGATGCAACTGAAGAAATTATACCAGACCAAAACCTGCTTGTCCAGTTTCCTTTTCTTTTTTAATGCCTGAGTAATCAGAAGCAATCTAGGCACTGGTGTAGGTGCTGACACAGCACTGTTCTTTGTAAGAGAAGGTGTCCTCCTGATCCAGGGAAAGCAAATTGCTTGCTGAAAGAATAATCCAACCCACTTAATTTCTGTAACTGAAAGTGCTACTTACAAAAACTTCACATACTATGAGGGAAAGAAAGGAAAGTTTTTTCAAAACAGAGGGAAGCTTTAGGCCTACATGGAGCAGTATGTGAATGTGGTCTTAACAGTTCCAGAAGACATGGTTAGTTGAAACATTATGGTTTCTCTGTATCTAAACCATATTGGTGAATTCTAATACCCATTAAGCGAAGGCAACAGTTCTAAGTTTTTATTTCATTTAGTTTCCTACTCTGCAGTGATCAACATGCCCACTAATAACTAATTATTACTTTTTTATTTGTGATAAGTTCACTGATGAAAGGAAATCCCACACAAGCTATGACTGAAATTGATGACAGTTAACATAAACAACAACAACAAAAATAAAAAAAACAAACTGTAGAAAACTAGAACAATTAATCAGCACCAGGCTCTATAGTACCATGCACGCACTAATGTCTTGCTTTCAGCAAAACAACAGCTGTTCTTTTACGCATTTATAAGTTCCTCAAGTCATCCTTTATTCATGATAAATTGTAACGTTTGACCTGCCTACATAGCAGCATGAATAAATGCAACTACCTATAGTTAATAAGATCTTGCAAATTATTTTTGGGAAAGTGACCTCTTGGCTAGCCTGCATAAGTGAGTGGCCATAACTCCCAGTAAACAGTGCAATGGGACAGTGCTCAGGACACCCAATGATCCTAGCAACAGCTGGATTGCATTAAGCCTCTATAGCTTAATACTTTTTATTTTTATTAAATATGAAATAGAAGAGTGAGAAATTAGGGCTTCTGGCATTAGTAGGGCCAATAAAAATAGTCTTTGGCACTCTGCTCATTGTATTTCCCTTCCTGTTACTGAAAAAACAGTGAAAGATTACTTACTATACATTTTTAACACCCTTTTTTGTATCTGAGTTTTCAAGGGTTGTCCAGAGAGGTCCTGCCCTTTCTCCTTTTCAGTGGTTTCAGGTTGCTTGCCAGACTTCACCATGACCCATACATTTTTTGGGAATCATGGTACAGATAGCTCCCTTGATCTACATCAGTGAAACTCCAGTCATATGCTCTGTTGTGCTGAACTTAAAAAGGATCTTTAAACTTTAAAAGGATCATACCTGTATGAAAATACTCAGCACTGATATTAACTGCAATTGGGAATAATGAGAATTTTGGGTCTTAAATTCCCTTTGCCTGAGATGTTCGGTTTGAAAAATATACCTTAAAGGTAGAGCTAAGGCATTAATTCCATTTCAAGGAAGTGTATTAAGCAAAACTAGAAACTATTTGGACTGCAAGAAAGCAAGAGAAGTAGAGATCTGGAAAAAACTTGAAGATTGCTAAATAATCCGAAGCAGGAAAGGATGAAGGATGAGGACAACAAAGTTTTGAAAGAGAGGTGAAAGAAAAAATGTGGTTGGGAGAAGAATGGAGAATAGAAAAACTAGAGAGAGATGAAAAGCATACCACTGAAAAATAAGGACAACATAAGTTCATAGCATAGTATTCTTTCTGCAGTATAAATATGTTTTTGCTATCTTTTGATGTAATGTTTTGAATACAACATAACTCCCAAAATTTTACAACTTGATTAATACCTTCAACACTATGTTGTTTTTAAGAATGCAAAATGAGTATCATCCTCCTCCTTCTTTTCTTTTAATAAGTTAAGGTAAAAGTTTACACAGGTTCCAAAAATGAACAGAAAATTCAATGGAAAAAATACCCATCAATGAGAAATTATTGCAAAGGCACCATCTCTTGTTGAAGAACTCTCTTAGCTATGGATCGCTGGAAGTTAGGAGGCTATTCTCAATGCTTATCACTATCTCTCATAGTTTTCTTCATGCACACCATACTCAGCTAGTGTCAAGATACTGGACTTTTAGGTTTTCTGATGTAAATAATTTTAATTGAATTGTCAGTCTGTAGGCTGAGATCAAGCAAAGCCCTTGGGCATCACCTTCAGGCACAAAGATATCCTATTTATTTTGCTGAGACTGTTCAAGTATTTGAACATATTTGAGTTCATTCTTGTACTGTTACGCTAATGTGGCAGCTGTCACAATAGTCAGTCTCACATTTTAGAAAACTTGTGCTTTTACCAAGTCATGTTGTTGAGGGGAACAAGCATATAAGAAAAAAATTAAATTCATGGTACTAGTTTGTGAAATGGCATTTTGCATGCTTTAATTAACTTAAATAATAAATAATTTATTTCATAAAATATCTATGAGATTATTTCAAAGATTTCAGACTGCAATTGACATCTTTTAAATATTACGTAACTATTCATTTAGTGTAAAATATGTAAAAGGTATAGCAAAATGTTTTAAAATCTAAGCCAATCTGCTTAATGTTTATATAATTATCTGTAAAATGCCATGTGATATATGAATTTCAATATTTTTCCATAAGATATCAATCCATTACTGGTTTGTGACAAATTAACATACTGATGTCTTCTATAATTAGTAAAAATCTATACATGTTTACATAGCCTTTTCATAGTAACTTTTGGGGATATATTTTTTTAATTTGGTTTACCATATGTATGATTGATGAGTTATTAACTCATACAGTATTATCAGGTGTTTATTTCTCTCACATGTATAATAAAATGCCTTCTAAGCAATCTGTAGTATAGAGCTTGATTTCTTTAACTCTTCAGTACCAGGAAGATACATGTATTTGTGGGCTATTAAAAACTACATCTTTGTCTACACTAGTAAACTAAACCGAGAGATGGAGTTCAGGTTTGAGTGCCAGCATGAGACAGTCCACACTGCTGAATTATTAGCTTGGACCCTGGCACAGCTTAGGGGTGTAAAGACTAGCACTTCCCCATGCAAAGTCTGGGCACGGGGCAATATCACACACTTCACAGCTTCTAAATGAGTCCTCTGCATTCCTCAGAGCTGTGTTGGTGGGAAGACCTTCAGATGTACAAAAAGTGAATGGAGATAGGAAAGTCAAAAGTACAATGGAAGCGTGATCTGCTCATGCATTGTGGCTGGCCCTGAAGCTGCTTGAACTGCAAATGGGTCTCCCCATAGCTTTTGCTAAGCTTTCATTCAACTCTGGACTGAGAATCATAGGTGTGAGATGATCTAACTTGAAGGTAGATTCTCTGAGAATAAAGCTGAGGTACGGCATAGCAACATTCTTACGTGGAGTTAGCCCTACAGGTATTTCCTAGTTCCTGTGCCAGAATAAATAACAGATTCCAAGTTTCCCTGACGACTCAGTCCACGCTTATGGAAAAGTCATATTCAAACACAAACAAGTCAGACATATTAAGCAAGAGATTATTTTGTACCTATTCCCAGACTAGACACGTGGCTTTTTTCTCATACATAGCCTGCAAGCATTCTTTAGGTTCCTGAATTAAAGAAATAAAGGTTATTCAAATAACACAAAAGGAAATAATGCACTTTGGAACCAAAACTCTTCTGAATGTTGTCAAAACATTTTTGGTTTATGTTACTGCTATGTAGCTCTTCAGAACAAGAGGTCAGTAGTGGAAAGACAACCAGACAAATACATTTGTTAATACAAGGTTGAGATCTCTTTGTTGTCATTCAAAGGGTTATATTTTTGTTGAGTTTAGAAGACCATTTCAAGCACCATTTTGTTTATTTATTTGAAACATTTTTTTACCAAATATATGGCATGTGCTTGTAGAATGCTAATTATTGTTCTTCAGGATATCGTGGAAAAATGTGTCTTCTACTAACATCAGTGCATGTTCTGTTGTATATTTCTTTAAGGCTATAATCTCTGTGTTAAGGAATAGTCCCCCCACTATCAGAATAGGATGATTTATACCCTCAGTTCTGTATGACTTTTCACATAATTTTAAGCTATCTGTAGTTGTGCATTAATTCTACAAGAGCACTGACTTTCTTCTTCTGTAATATTTGAAAAAAAACACTGGTCATATTTATCTGAACAATGATTCAATAAAACTACTGTGGTTCAAAGTATTACTTAATGGCTTGTGTTACAAGATCTTTTTAGCTAGAGTGGAGGAATCTTCTGCAGCTCTGGCCTAACCCTGTAACATTAGTGTCTAGCACTTGATTCAGCAAAGCTCCTAAGCATTTGTGTAACTTTTCCACTTGTGATTAGCCCTGTTGCATTATATAAAGTAAAACATACAGTCACACATAATCATCGAGAAAAATGGATTTAAGCATGTTCTAAAGTTGTGACGTGAGTTATACATTAACCAATTTACATGAGGGAGCCTACACCAGTGAGTATATACAACAACTTTGCTTTCCACCTCATTTTTGCAAACAACTATTTCTAGAGAATATATTAAAAAGGTTTCTAATGTTGTTGAAGTTATTTTTGTTTTGTTTATTTAAAAAAAATAAAATTTGCTAGAATGTGCTTTTTGTGAATATTCTTCTGCAATATTCATCCCTCTTTTCTCCAGCTCTTCTACAGTAGCAATATAAATATTATGAGGACCACATGTTGGATCGGGATCAAATATACACAGAGGCAGCATTCAGTTCCAGTGGAAGGAATTTATTTCATCATAGTTCTATTATTTCAAGGACTGCACAACTGACAATGAACAGAGAGAGCCTTCTAATCAGATGTTCATATTAGATTGTTCATTACGGTATAAATATATTGGTTAGAAAATCACAAATCTGTATTTGTTTCGGTAGACTTGAAATCATTACAGTTATCTAACTGATAGTTACTTGTGCATTTCTTTAAGCCTGTTGAAGGTATCCAAGCAGAAAACCATGAAATTGCATATTCTACTTAATGAAATTTGGAGCACTTTCACATCTGATGTAAACAATAGTAAAAGTAAATAACTTAATTAATTTGCTATTGATGTTTTGCTCATTTTGTCTAAAGAGGTAAGCTAGCCATGGGCAGGGGAGAGGGAGCATATGGGTATAGGGAAACTAGAGGACATGTGAATAAAGTGCTGACTGTGTCATTAATAAAATTCGTGGCTGTTCAACTACAATGGGCTGCTTGCCAATTACTATGAAAGGAAGAATTGGCTGAAAACCAGCGCCAATTAGTGAAAGAGGATGAGGAGGATTATAAGGTACTCCGAGATCCAGTGTAGCATGTACCGTTTTATTCTTTTTGTGAAAAAGTCTGAGACAAATTTTGCTTTCTGCTCTCCAGAGCTATCTGTACAGTATATTAAATATCAGAAAAAAATGTTCAGGTTTCTAATTTGTCCAATTTAGGGTAAAGATTTAATTTTTGAATCTCTTACAAGTTAGATTATATATCTACCATTATTCCTATTATGTGGAGTAATTCTTTCATTCCTTGGTCTAATAATTAAATGAAATTGCTTTACTTCATGAAATTAACATTATTGTATTTTTATTCAATTTTTTATTTGTGCGATAAATAACATCAGTCATCCCAGAGAGATACGGCAATATCTTTAAATGCCAAAGGCATCCTTAACCATTCCTCTCTATTCTTAGCCACACCTTTTGCCTTCTAGAAAATAACAATTGAGTTGAGTAGATCTCCAGGCCTATTGTCAATGATTTGTATTTTGCTTGTAAATTTTCTTGCCTCTACTTGGTTTAAACAAGCTAATCACAAGATCATCTGAACCTTATATTTCTTTGATTACAAGCACAAGGGTGCTATACTTAACTATTCATTTCCATAGTTCAACTCAGCATATTTTATAAGAAGGGAAGAAAAAAGTTACTTTCTCACATAAGAATCTAATCTATCTTTTTTTGTTTAAAAAAAGTTCTTTTCATTTCTCTTTCTCAATTTTTTTTTTTAATTTTATTTTTCATCCCTTTTTTTGTGGGGGATTTGGCTTTACTTCTGAGATTTTTTAAACTGAAGTTCGATACAATCACAATTTTAAGTATGCGTTTATCTTTAAAAGTCTTCTAAAGTAGAGGAGATTATTTAAAGGGAACCTAGTAGTAAAATGAATTTTATAACTCAAGTATCTGATATTAAAATATGTTGCTTTAAGATGGATAGAACAAGTTAAGAAAAGTTGAGATATCTTGATTTTGGATCTAAGGTCAGTCTTTTTGATTACTCTGCCCATCATCTTCAAGATTTCTTGAATGTTGTCATTTTTATAAGTACTCTGCAGCTGTTAATATATACTTCAGAGAAGATATCATAATGCAGATTGGCTGAAGGTTTAATACTGGCTGCAACTGTCATATTTTACATAGCTGTAAAAACAGCTGTGCCTGGAATTGTTGCATTTAAAATAGATAGGAGTAGAGGCTGTCAGAACCCCATCAAAACTTCCTCAGCACTTTGGAAAGTAAGTTTCAGAGATCTGTTTTCAAAACTATTTCTAGTTTCTGGTCTAAACACAAAATGTTTTGAAATCCTCCGTGTTGAACCTACCCTCCCCTAATAAAATGTCTTGATTTTTCTTTTAAAATAGAGCTGTTTCCAACTGATTGTCACATAAGTTTACTGACTAAGTAAAAAACATAAAGGTAATCAATTTTTCAAAACATATTTTTTGTCCCACATCCTTTGCAATAGCTTCTGCTCTCTGTAAACAACCAGGGAACAGGGCACAATCAGTCTCAATGAAAAGCTGATGCTCCAAAAGGACCTTTCAAAAGGTCCCTGATGCCCACTGGAAACCCTTTTCTTTTCAGTTAAGGGATCCTAAATGTGCAGTAAGCAGACGCTCAGAAGGTGTGACTTGCTGTTGATCCATAACAAGCTACTAGTAGAGATACGAGATTTGTCATCCGAAGACCTGCAACAAATGTCAGGGATTCACAGTAGATATAAGACTGAACCTGCTGTCTTTGTCCTCCAACTTATTCTATGGACATCTTCTGACCTGCAGCTCCTTGTTCCCTCCTTAGACCTCATGTCAGCAAAAGCAGAAAGCTTAGTAAGAGTGCTTTAAGCATTTTACTTATGGGTAAATATAAGGATTGTGTTAAGACAACAAAAATCATTATACACATAAATGGAATGGTAGAAAACATCTTTCCCCTAATTTATTTCCAAGGCCTTGGTAAATGAGACATGAAACTCTACAGCAGGTAGTCAGCTTGCAGGTACTCCCAGGGAAAAATATCTTCTGTGCAAAATGTTAACAGAAATATATTCTTGTCTGCTTTTCTGGATTTGTATAAAGACTTCAGACGATACTAAGCTGGAGAGCTAGGAGACAGACTTTTTAATATATTTTGGCTTTTTTTGTAGTTAATTCCCTTCACAATTTAGCTGACTGCAGTTTTAAAATGAAAATTTTTTACTTATTGCAAACATTGTACTGAAAAATATAAAGACTGACTGATTTGAGAGATAAGATTCAATCTAGAATTTTTCTGAGGAAGTTTTTTTCAGATATCCTTTTAAGTGCAAGATTGAAGTCTCTCAACATATTCTTATGCCTCAGAGATTCTCATTAGAAGAAGTGATAACAACTGAATACAAGGCAGAAGATTTTTAACTTTATATATTTCAGCATAAGCATTTTTCAATAGATCTTCTTTTGCAAAAGCTGAGTCTAATGTGGAAACTATGAGGCACCCCACTTGTTTCATGCATGAAAAAAGTGGCTCACTACTTTTTCTCCATTATAATAGACACCATTAAAATTCTTTAGCCAACACCCCACTAATTGTAATAACCACAATATCCTCCTGTATTTAGAATGTCAAGAGACACTCTAAATGACAAATGCTGAGCTCTTAATATCTCCAACTCTATTAATATATGAAGCATATTATTCCCTCTGCAGCAAGACACTGTAGGAACTGCGCTAATAAATTGTCGGTAGGATACATCAGTTTTACTTCCCACCACAGTGCCATACTTCTGGCAACACAGATAAAGCCTCTGAGAGGATATTCCCCCTTGCTCTTCCAATGATAACTGAGTCCCTTCTCTGAAAAAGTGTATCTGTCTTTCTGCGACAAGCACAGAATGGGAAATAGTTGTAGGTTATGATTGCAGTACCTGAGACAAGGGGCACTAATGGCAGCATAGCCATGAGTTAGTCTTTTCATTTGGGAAGAGTGGATCTTTAGTGTTTCTTCTGCAGATGGAGAACTGCCTCCCCACAGAACCTGTTGTGTCCATGAGAAGGAGACCTGCACCCTTTCCTCTCTTTCTGTTGTTTTAACTCCTCCCCTGCATGGTGGGATTTCATTAGTAATTCCGAGATCAACAAGAAAAGCCTTTTACTGAGAAGGAACACTAAGCATATGTTGGTAATTTGCTGACAAATACAATGGGATGAGTCAGGACACTTACATTTCCATTGTCACCTTTATTCTGTTTCTGTAACATCCGGGTCAGCAACAGAATGAAAAAAAGATTCTGCATCTCCTGAGAATAAAATAAATTATAATGGCCTGAACATGAAGGGTTATCTGAGTGAAAATTCGCCCCTGGAAGGAAAGGACCCCAGACTGGACACCAGGATTGATATTGAGACATATATAAAATGAAGAATGAACAAAGCATAGAATCTCTTTCTTTACTAAAATAAGGAAAATGCTAATCTTCAAATTTACAAGACACACAGCAAAGTCAGAAAGGACTTCAAAACCTTTGTGCACGGTGTTTGATGAATCCTAGTCTGAGATCCTAGTGTAATGGTCAGGGTGAGTGAATGTAAGGAAATTAGAGAGAAAAGAAATATATTCAAATGAGTTCAAATCCTTCTGTTTACTAAGATGCAGTCCCTACTGAACTGAAAGGAGTAAAGACTACAGGATTTGACCCTCTTTGAGGACATGAAACAGCTCCATGCTATTCTACTATCACAGTCCAACCTTCCTCAGAAACACACAGGTGGATAGAGAAGCATTAGAAGGATTTGTACAATGAGCACAAGCTGGTGGAATTTTTATACAGATATTCCTTAACTTGTGAGTGTGAGTCACCTGCCCTGAATGCTGAAATATCGTGGTCTGTATGCTCAGCTTGTGTAAGCTATCATACCTCAACAGAGTTACTCTGAACTACACTGAAACTGCACCTGACCCTCAGTGCTCAGAGGTGTTAGCACAAAACAACTCATTTAAAACCTAAGGCCCTGAGGCCACTAGCAAACAGCTGAAACCCAACGTGCTGTCCTTTTCCATCTTCCATCTTCCATCGATTATACTCTTTACATTATTTAACAAGAAAACAAATGTCTCCTATCTTTTGCAATGCTATATTTCACAAGTTGTCAAAACTTGGAATGAACATGGCATCTTCAGATCAGAGCGCAGTTCTTCAGTCCAAAAGACTGCTGCAAACATAGACACCAGGGAAATAGTATTCTGTAATTCCTAAGCTCTTGTGCTCTTGGTTTTCATTTCTACTCACAAATCTGCACTGTGGCACAGGTAACTTGATACGTCAGTCTCTACAGTCAGCAATCAGCTACATAAACAAAGAAAGAATTAAAAAAAATGAAATACTATCCCTCTCCAACCACAGAACAGGACAGACTTAATTCTGTGTTTTTCACATAGGCAAAAGTTCTGTTATTATTATCATCTACGCAAGGTTGCAACATCATGAGTTGTGCCAGGTCTGGATCTTTTTCAGAAGTTTCCTGTTATTTGATGTCTTATAGAAAATCGTATGGTGTTCTACAACATGCTTCTGTTTCCTCTCATATTTTCTCAGGGATCTGTTCTGAAGGAAAATGAGCTGGAAGCTACACAGCCTCCTATGTTTTCAAGACCAGAACTCTAATAAAGCAGGCATCACACTGTATATCTATTGGCCCTCATTTAAGACAAGGCAAAGGGGTTTTGGTCCCTGTTATTCCCACAGTAGGCACCTTACTGCTTTGTTGGTTCGGTTTAAATTCACAGCCAATTTAGAGATTCTTAGCCCTTCACTTTCCTTGATATTTTCTGTACTGATGTACTTAAAAAAAGATACCATATCTCTTCTCAGCCTTCAGGCTAAAGAGGAGCAAGTCTTTCAATTGCCCTATATGAGACAGATTCGTTATTCCTTTTTTATCTTACCACAGGCCTTCTTGGCTCTTTTTCTTCTCAAGAACATCTTTATGTGACATGAGTGATTAGAAATGCATGCAGCACTCCAGTTGTGTTTTCTACATTGGAACTAACTTTTTCTACCTCCTGCCCTTACCCACCTGGTTCTTCACTACTCCTACCACTTCTTCAAACTCAGCTTTTCCTTAGCTGACAGCACAAAAAATATGTCTGGTTGATACAAAAATGCCTTAAACATACACACATGCCTTGCATCTCCCAGTTTGGAGTTGCAGTCCCCCATTCCTCGCCTGTGGTGGCAGCTGCTGGGAGGAGGGTCTGCCTCCATGGCTGCGTGAGGCCAGGGAGGAGGAAATAGCAGGTTGGTGATCCCATGACCTGTTTCAGTGCTGAAAGAGATCTGCTGCTTTGCAGGGTGGTTTTTCTGTACCCTTCTGTTGTTTTGAGACATGAATAAGCTCTTCTGCCAAAAAAACATTCAGCCTAAGCCTCTTACCCGGCTCTAACTGCAGCAGCTGGAGAATGAATACAAAATGGCAAAGCTTCACTGCTTCCTGCTCCCTCAGTCAAAGGGGAGCCCTAGTCTCAGCATCATCTCCCTGCTGCATGTTTGATGCTATTAACTGTCTCCAACAGAGTGCCAGATACACATACTGTGGTCAGTGAGACAGCTTCTCAGCCTGCCTTGGAACTCTCTGTTCAAGATTTCCTACTTGGTGCACAAGTGCCAGTTCTTCTCCAAGAGCTCCTGCAAAGAACATGCCTCTGAGGAGGCCACAGCTAGAGAGTGACACACATTTCCACTCCAGCACAGCATCCAGTGTCCTCCTCTGTGTCTTTAAACACATGCAGGATTACATTTGACCTAAAATACCTCTTCAGGCCAGATCTTCCACAAGTGTAAACCAACATAACCCTGCTGACTGTGGAGGAGCTATGCTAAGTGACACTGGCAACAGATCTGCTCCTGGGATTGTACTTGCAGAGATTTTGATTTGGGCACAGTCCCAAAGGCAGACCTGCCACCAGCTTGCAGGATTTCTGCTTTACGGTTATGACACTAAGTCAGAAATCTTAACGTGCCAATTTAACTGAGGTGTCTTGAATGCATAACTATTTCTAGGAGATTAGCAACATATCAACTGCCAGGTAATAGTGTCCCCAGTGGACATCTAAAATTTTATCACTCTATTTCTTTCACACAAGTTTTTTTCCAATCCTTGAGAAACAAACAAACCTGCAACTAACAGTCTGCATTTTTCATTTCAATTATCCACCTTCAGCTACCATTTTGACAGTACAGATTTAATCAGATTTCTGTATTTAAAGTGACAATTTAGCTACAGCACAGAGCACAGGACATTGACTTTGACACGTAATTCCCCTTTCACCACTGGAATCCTGCATTCAGTACACAGTTTAGGCTGTAAGTGATTTGCTGTCTCATTTGAGTCTCCTCTACTTTCTTATCTTTATCACAGAATCTGTGGCATGTGTCACTGTCATTTCTGCTTTAGAGGTGCAATGACCAGCTTCATTCCTACTAGATAATTCTCATGAGTCACTTCCCCAACATATTTGTCATTACAAATAGTCATGTTCAGCAGAAATCAAACCTTCATCCAGTGCAAAATCAGTGTCCTTTCCTGAAATTGAGTGAACTCTTCTGATTTATGCCACAAAGCATAAATCTGCAGATGAGGGACCTGCATCAGTTATGGTCTCCAGGCCTCTCAGATGCTAGGATCGAGACCTGGAAATAACAATTAATTCAAACTCAAAGCTTTTAATTAGGCTATCCTTTCCTATACACTCAGGGCTTATTTACATAAGATCCATACTGGAATGAGCTTTGGTGTGGACCATTGCAAATACTAAGCAAAATACCAGTGCATTTTCCCATTTGTCTCTTATATCAGAAGAGTGGAAATGTGTTTAAACAGATTAGGGAACACAGCAAATGAAGAATAAAAATGTATACAAGTGGAGTTCATTTTGGATATATTTTGCTTCACATTCACACATGGCTGAATTTCCACGTAACTGTCCTACCTGAGAAGTCTGAGTCCATTCATAGCCAATGCCAATGGCTGCAGAGGTACCAAGACTGGACTAGCCTCATCAAAAGAAGTAAGAATGCAAACTTAAGTCTTCACCTCTCCTATCTCCTCAGCTGTTGTGTAAAAACACGGACCTCTGCTAGGCTGAATTCAAGATTTGACTTCCAGGTTGATTTAAACTTGGTATTAGTGCAGAAGCAGAGTGTTTATTCAAGAAGCCAACATGATGTTCTTTTTCCATGTATGAGCTCTAAACAGTTACTGGGCACTGGGATACTGAATTCCTAAATATCAATGCTATGCCTACAGCCATGTCATAGCTTGCATGAGTGAAGCTTACAGTAAGTTCTAGGTTATTTGGGTAATGAGTTGCTGAACCACTGCAATAGTTCCTTGCAGGTTAACTAACACAGAGTGATGGAGTAAAGAAATCTTTTCTTCCTGTAGGAGTTTACTCTGATGCCTACTGCAGTTCCTGAATTACCTGCTGTCTAACTTCCAATCTGAGAAAAATACATTTTATTTTGCTATTGGTATACTAAATAGAAAATACTGTGAATGTTATGGTAGTTATATATACGTGGGTTTATATTTGTATATGGGGTTTGGAACATTTACCTTCAGAAGTTTTTGATTGTTTGTTACAGATGAGTGCTGAGTCTCTTTTAATCTTTCCTTATACAGCAAACCCTCTATCTTCATGATTATTACCCTTTGCTCTTCTCTGAACTCCATCCAGTTTGTCTACATTTTTCAGGAAATGAGGTGCCTAAAACTCTCAGTGCAATATTCCAGGTTCAGTCCCACTATACAGATAGGGTCTATTATCTCCCTGCTCCATGAGAGGCATAAATATCTCTGCATTATGCAGCTCAAGGTTGAAATGGTCCTTTAGCTGCCATGTTACTTTGCAAATATATCTGACAAATAAGATTTTTTTTTTTAAAAAAGTGTTATGAGAAAAAAAAAATACAATAAAAAGCACTGGATGCTGGCACAACTGTCAGCTAATAATTACCATTCTGACATTAAAAGAAGGTTATCAGCATTACCTCCCACCATAACAAACATCCTGGTATGAGCATGAGCAGATTTAACAAAATTAGTTTTTCCTAATGTTAGTGATCTGTGATTTAACTGCTTTGCAAATTATCTAAAAATCTTCAAAAAAACTGGAAGCACTGACAATTTTTAAATAACCATAAGTAAATAGGTTAATAATTATTAAAAATCACAGATTCTAGTAAAATAATGTATGCAACATATGAATATTCCTGAGAACACTGAGCCAGATAACCTCAGGTATGAGAACATTTGAGTGCGAGAACAAAGTTGTCCCAAAGCCATTTAAGTCTTTTATCATATCACAAAATTAAGGGATTAGAAGAACCTACTGAAAAAAAAATAAATATATATATATCTATATATTCTGAGATTGCTATTAATTATCTCAGAATCCAGATGACTCGGCTGATATTTGAGGTTTCTGTTTTAGCTGCTGTCCTGAAGAGTTCCAGAAGCAATGTCCTGCCCTCATACTGTGAATGTTATGGTAGTTATATATAC
>NW_010302162.1:0-7527 GCF_000700745.2 Antrostomus carolinensis
CTATATTTTTTACCAAAACAAAAATCCCCTTGGTGCAAATTTAGTTCTTCCTTACAATATTTTGCATTTCTACTCCATGTTTCTAACATGTGGTTCTTGTTATCTTGCATTTTTAAAGCTTGCCCAGTAACACTTTAAGGTATTTGCTTCATTCTTAGAATTTCTTATTTTTTGTAGTAAGGGAAGAATCTGGGTGATTTTTATTTTATGTTAAAACAAACAAACCCCTCTCTCTCTCTCCCCCGTGACTTCCACACACTGCACAAAACCTGGTGTAACCTCCTCAAGAAAGTGAAATTTTAAAGTGGTGTGTGAAATGACAGGGTCATTTTTATTGTTGTTTTCTTTAGTCCCTGCTGGCAAGCAGATTATTTTGGACTCGAGTTGGCAGGGAAAAAGTTTCAGTTCACTGAATCAATTTCCTTTTTTTCCTGGATAAAATAAATACTTTCCCTAAGATTTTTGTTTTCACAAGTCATCACTAGGTAGTTAGCTCACGTTTGACATGAGCTCCTTACGTTTGCTGTCTCTCATATGAATCCTACAACAAACGCTGGTGAAGCTGAGAGCATCCGTGGGGTTGACTCTCAGCTGATGCTGGGAGCAAACTGTGACCCACACTTAGGGGTCAGTGGGTAGTGATAGGTACCTGCTGGGTGTGCGGGTTCTCCAGTTTCAGTGTTTTTGGGGGCCTCCAACAGAGGTGTAAGGCACAGGTCCTGGAGAGGCTGCCCTGTAAGAGGAAAAAACAATGCTACAGTACAGGGACCTTTTTCCCCTCTTGTTTCTCTCCCCTGGTGTTACAGTTTTCCAGACTCCTATATTGAATTTGTAAATATTTATTTATATGCTCACAAACTGTTTGTCTTTTTCAACCACCTAAATGCTTGTGGTTGGTTGAAACCAAGCCAAATAAATGGCAAATTAACCATATTTGTACAAAAAGCATGTTTGCTCTTGATCTCTAAGATGAAGGTCTGACCAAAAAGTGGAAACACTGACTAAATAACAAGTTCTTGAGCAGGAGATGAGTCACTGGGGTTTCCATCTGCCCTTCTGCAGCTGCGGTTATAGCAAAGGGAAGCCTGGGTGAAGTCTCAGGTACAGGAGAGCTCGTGAGCAGCAATTTCCAGCTGTACTTTCTCATTTCTCCTGCCTTACGTAAACGCTGGATTTGCAGCTCGATGGCTTGGAGGGGGCAGCTCTGCTCTGCTCGGTCGGCCGTGTCCCACGCGCTGCTGGCACGTTTCTTTCCCACACCACCACCCTGCGCTTTCGATCCAATTCAGCAAAGCATTTAAAAACATGGGTTAGGCTGGAGCCTGGACATAATCCTGCTGCAGGACACGGAGATTGCTGTCAGGCTTTTAGTGCTTTGCTGAATCAGGGTGAGTGAGATCTATTAAATGCCGTTGCCCTTTTGGTTTTTGTTTTCAGAAGTGTAACTTGGATTTGAAGGCAGGAGCGTGCAGTCTGCGATTTGTCGTGTTTCTGCTGATATTAATTCTCTCATTGTAAAAACACACCAAAACCAAAATGGATCATTTGGTTCTTGTTTGGTAACTGCATCAGCTTTTCTTAACCCCAGATTCTCCACTTGCTGCTTCCATTCCCGAGTATAATCTGAACAATGAAAGAATTGCATTAATTGTGCTCTCATTGTTTAGTTTCCTATTTATCTAGAGTCAGTGAGATTTCTTGTATTTCATGGTCTGGGTATCGTGGCTCTCACTAACTGCAGACACTGTGGATAGGAAAACTTTTCCCTTGGACTGTGATCATCTAAACTGAGGTGTATGGAATTGTACAGAAAACTGGCTGCACCTGCAGAAGCCCAGAGAGTTGACACCTCATTGTTGGGCACTGTTTGGTGCTCTGAAAAGCAAGTTTCTCTCCTAGATAAGTGAACGGATTTTTGAGTAGGTTTTTGGTTTGTTTGTTTGTTTGTTTTAAAGAAACAAACCCCACCCCCCAAAAAAAACAACAAACAAACAAAAACCCCAACAAAACAAAAAAAACCCCAACAAACAACCAAAACCTTTAAGCTTGTAAGAAGCTTTGGCAGCAGTAGTCCTGACAGCAGAGGACAGTTACTCCTCTGTGTGCATTGTGCGACCCATCAGGAAGACTCGTCAGCATCAGTGTGAGGATGTCAGAAATACGGCGCCTTAGGATGACTCTCAGGAAAGGATTTGTAGGCAGAGGTCATGTCTCTTATTTAAAACTTAAAAGGTTGGAAGCCTGGACACATGTACACAGCAGGGGTCTTTTGAACCCTTCTTCCATGAAATAAAACAAATCCCACGTGGTTTTGTGCTGAAACAGTAGTTGTTAAAAGCCCAGAAACTCTCAAAAGTTTGTGTTTCAGGAAATAATGATGTTACTGAGATTAGTGAGGACCAGCTGATATTTCCAGCATCATCAACGCTTTGCATGACGACTTGTACAATGAGCTTTGCATGTATGTTTTGTTGCTTGTTAATAATATTCAAGAAGTAACAAAACTCTGAAGTTAGGTTTTGTGGAACACTGTGCAACATGTTTGTTTATCCTGTATCTCCCCAGTCTATTAACTTGCTTCTTTAAATTCAAATGGCTACGATGATATGCAGATTCTGGCATGTACCACCTAGGTAAAGTTTTTGCTTTGTTTCCCCAGTTGTAACATCTGAACTGTTTGTACATTTATAAAATCTCAGTCAAGTACAGAACTGACATTTGCTTTTTAAGAACCACTTCTTACATAGTCTGATACTTGAAATTAAACTTCTTTAGGTGGCTAAAGTAATCTATTCTTTAGATGATTTCTGGTTGTATTTGGTTTTCTTTTAGAGAATCAACGTTTGAAAACGAAATTGATGAAGAGAGAGCATCTTTACAAAAATCCATCAGTGTTACTAGTGCCTTGATCACACAAAAAGATGAGGAACTGGAAAAACTCAGAAACGAGGTAAATGAACAGTGGGATGCTTCTTAATTTCAGATTAAGTTATGGCTAGAAGCGTATGGCTTTGTGTGCTTGTCACTGGAGAGCTGGCTAATTCTTTATTAATTTAGCATAGTTCATTAAACCCTAGAATTAAATCTTGAGGTATCTGTGCCTACTTAGGTGATTTCTGGCATATTTTTTGATGGCTATTTAGTCCTTACTGGTAAGGGTGTGGCCTTGTGAAGGCCTAAGCATTCTCTCAACTAATTCTTACAGATCACGGTGCTCCGTGGAGAAAATGCTTCTGCAAAAACCTTGCAGTCAGTGGTTAAGTCACTGGAGTCCGATAAATTGAAACTTGAGGAAAAGGTGAAGAACTTGGAGCAAAAACTCAAGGAAAACAACGAAAAGCCTTTAACTGTAACTGGCTCCTCAGGTAAAGAGGGAACCTCTTTCCTGTCTCTGTGCCTTTGATCTTGATTTCTGCAGCCGTTACCTGGAGGTTGACCTAACAGCCTCCTGAGGAATGTGACTTCCCTGTTGTAGGACACACATAAGACTTGAATGAAGGAAAAAATCTGACCAGCTGCAAAACGTGAAAGCTACTGACACTGCCAGTTAACCCCGTGTGCGCTGGGGCAATTCAACTTGAAACCAGTGCACAAACCATAAACCTTTGTCCTCTCTGTGGTGGGGCTTCTGTGCAAGAGCCTCTCTTACACCCCCTGTTGTTCTTCCTTCCCAAAGCAACGTGTGGGCATCGCAACAAAGCCGCCTCCCTGAGCGCAGGACGGGGAATCCCACGTTCTAGACGCTCGTGCTCACCTTGTGCTGAGCTGCTCCTGCAGTCTCACCTCTCACTGAGGAGGTTCCCGTGCAGATCTGTGAACATTAGCTGTTACTTACACATACATTTTTGTATGTTAATAAGCAACGTGCAGTACTGAACATGCTTCTGGAATTGAGTGGTCAAAACATTCCCCCAGAAAGTCGCCCTTACAAAGTTTATAGGGTGATTTTCAAGTAGTGAGAACAAGATGTTTTGGAGACTAGAGACTGTTGCGTACGTTGGTCTCTGACTAAGCCACTGCATGTTTCATAATTCAGATGACTGAACACTCACACCTTGTTTGGTTTTTGTTTTTTCTTTAAAGGTGACATTGCTGCTAATCTACTTCAAGATGAAATTGCAAAAGAGAAGCAGGTATTTGATCTGAAACAGCGCGCTAAAACACCAGAGTGTCTATAGGCAGAGGGAAATATTTTTCCAAAGACAGCTCCTGTCAGATTTTGTACCTCAGGGTTAAAATGGGCAGATTTATCTTGTAACTTTCTGCTTCTGAATGGAAGTACCAATGGCAGGAGACAGTGAGAATCGAGTGCTGAGTTACACTGGAAAAACAGTTCAGGCTATTGGAACACGAGGAAGCAAGCAGGAAAGCAGGGGTGGCAAGTTGTGACCTGCAGCCCCTTGGTGGGGTGCAGCCCCCCAGCGCACACCCATAAACTGCTCCTCGCTGTCCTTTCCAGAGGTGTCCTGGATGTGAACAAGGGATGAGGTGTGACCCACCTGAACCTGTGGTGTTTGCCATCTTGGAGAAACAAAGTGCCTGAGCTCGCATGCTACTTCTGAGCTTCTGCAGTTGAAAATGTTGATCTTCGCTTCTTAACTGCAGAACTTGACTCAGAATGAGGGCTGGTGGCCATGGGGCGAGGAACTGCTCAGTTAGCCCGTGCTTGCTAACAGGGAAAATGTCTCTCAAAGAATATGCTAATGAGAATGAAGATGTGAAGTGCTGCCGCGCAACAGGCAGCCTCTGACAGCAAATGCCTGGGAAACAGGGTTAGAACAGAAGCACCTTCTGCTTGTTATGAAAGTCCCTGTTAGATCGCTGATGTCAGTCACGTGGGTTAAAAAAATGTCCTTTCTAGTCTGTGCAGAGGTCAGAAGTAGTGTCATTAACACACACTAATCACCAATCTTTTTCTGTTTTACTGCCTCCTTGAATTCACCTGCTGACGGCAACGCTTCCGTCCCATCAGCAGGAGGTTTGTTCCACTTCTTGGCTTCCTTTATTTTACTCACTGTGTTACTTTGCCAAAGCATTACCTGGGTACGCTCAGCGGGGCTGCGGCAGCGCTGGCCTGCCCACTGCTGTGGCTCACACAGGCTTTGGCAGGCGCCATACGCGTGCGCTGCCCCTTCCAGGTCAGGTCTGAGAGCGTCCCCAGAGCTGCAGGTTCAGAGGAACAGAGACGCTGTTCTGATCACAATTACACAACTGGATTTAATGTTGGAAACGTAACATTCAAAAATGATCTATTGGTGGTGGGTTGAGACCTACTGATGTCTCAGATGCGTTGGTTGGGTGGAACTACCCAGCTCCCTGGACAGAAATCACCGTGAGGGGCTGAGAGGACCTTTGGGATGTTCCTGTCCCTTGTTCTCTGTCACACAGTGACCCAGCGGTAAGAGCTGATGCAGATCTGCACGTGGCATGTGGAGGGTTGGTTATTCCTTTGTCGCTTGCGTTCTCTGAAGCGCCGTCCTCAGCCTGCTGACTCTCCTTGTTCTTGGCTATCACAGATTGACTTCCTGAACTCGGTGATAGTAGATCTGCAAAGGAGAAACGAAGAACTGAACTTGAAAATACAAAGAATGTGTGAAGCAGCCCTCAATGGCAATGAAGAGGAGCTAAATAACTGTGACAGGTACAAATCCCAAAGGGAACCCTTGGTTTGTGTTTTGGGAAGTGTTGGTAGCAGCCAGTTCTGTCAGCTGCACAGCGCACCAGCCTGATTCCCGCTGTCGGGAAGGACACACGCAGCTTTCTCTCGAGTTCAGGGTGACTGAACCAGCCTCCTGTTTAGTCCATTGCTGTGGTGTGTGTGGTGGTGCAAAGTGATCCTCTGTAGTTATCGACCACAGTCGCTGATGTGTCATTAACGTATTTATTGTCAGGCTTGGTTGAGTCTGGTTCTTTCCAAACTAAGTAGAAGAGTCTTTGCTCTCAGGAGGCCGGTAGCTGCACTGAGATGAGGAGATCCAGTCCAGAGAAATAGAGCTAAAAGCTATTTGATATCTTGTGACTTCAGATCTCTTCTACCGAGAGAAAAGAGAAACTAGTTTACATGGGTTTCTTTTTTTAAACGATGTCTGTGCAAATATTTACACAGAGCAGTTTGTTTGGTAAACATTTAGAATAAGGGATTCTGGGGGCACTGCAAGGCAGTCAGGATGTCAGAAGGGATTTTGTTGGGTTTTTTCTTCACTGTGGTGTTTCCTCAGTCTCAGTAATTGTGAGTCAGGTCACTGTGCAGGGCGGGGAAGTGGGCCTTTCTCCTTTATGAGGGAGGAGTGCCCGGCTTGACTCGCGCTGGCGCTGATCTTGCAGCGAGGAAGAAAGCTTGTCAAAGAAGAAACCTCGTCTCTTCTGCGATATCTGTGGCTGCTTTGATCTGCACGACACTGAAGACTGTCCGACCCAGGCACAGATGCTGGAGGAGCCGCCCCACTCAGCTTATCACGGCAGCAGGAGAGAAGAACGTCCCTATTGCGATACCTGCGAGATGTTCGGGCACTGGACAGCCGACTGCAACGACGACGAGACCTTCTAATGCAGCGCGCGGCCGCGAGCAGACCCTGCGCGCCCCGGCCGGACGATTTACACCACCAGCATCGGTCTGTGCTGAATGTCAGGAACAGGGACAGCGTTTCCTGCCCCCCTCGCTCCCGTTCCCCTGCCCATCCACTCCAGAATCAGTACATTGATCGATATTTTGCTCCTCCACTAATAAATTCCCTATCTCCCTTTAGTAAACTTAAGTGACATTATAAATAAATGGTTTAACAAAGGATTTTATGCTGTTTCTTCCCAGGTTCTGGGGTTGTTCCCACTCTTAACAAGAAATGCCTCTGTGCTGTTGCATCTGCCACTGGGAAAACATGTATAGGAGCGAAGCACTAGAGTTATATTAAAGCTATTTAAATACCTTAAAATTATGCTGTTAATTTTCATATTTGCACTAAAACCATTTTAAGGCTGAATTTGTACATTTAAATTTTTAAGCTTTTTTTTTTTTTTTGACACTGGACTGGGTTGAAAAATATTTCCTCTTTATTTTCATTTACTCATTTGATTGTGATTGTGTTCAGTGGCCGTGAGCTCTGGGTTGCTGTTTGCTGATGGTGAAACATGAACTGAGGAAGCAGGTAAGGAACGGAGCTCCCGCGGGGTTTTTGGAACCCTGTACGCTGTGCACACCTCCACCAGTTTGTGGGACATCTTTTGGGGTTTTTGCATTCTTTCAGCTTCTCTCTAGTGTGTGTGTGTGTGTGTGTATATATGCATATATATATATATTAAAGTTATATTTTGGAAAAAAAAAAAAAAAGGTGTGTTTTCTTCTGTGTCTTTCTGTTGGGTTGGGAATGTCGTGGGCTCTGTGTGGGGACGCTGGAAACAGAGAGAGCGTTGGGAGTGGTGTGGGATGTTTTTATGAAGGCTTCATGGGAGCCCTCATAGAATCAGAGAGGGGTGGGGTTGGAAGGGACCTCAGGAGATGATCCAGGTTCCCCAGAGCAGGTTGCACAGGAA
>NW_010302163.1:0-841 GCF_000700745.2 Antrostomus carolinensis
GCTGGACTCTCTCCAGCAGTTAAGAAAAAAACAGGTCAGAGAAACTCTCCGAGACTCGTTTTGGAGTTTTAGAAAGCAGGCATTCTTTATTACAGCACCAGATGCACAGGGGATAGCTCCACAAATCATGCATGCCGACTTGCTCCCTTGCACAAACAGTAAAATGAGTCACTGGTCTTCAGTCAACTTTATCATGGTGTCCACTGATTAATTTCCTCTTCAAGCATGCTCAGTGGAGCCTCACTCATGCATTTAGGACAATATTCCTTGAAGAATGTTCCATCATTAACTCTTATCTGTATGTTCTTCCCTGAGCTCAGACACCCATGACAACGTTGTGGGAGAACATCTGCAAAGGTCCCAAGGTCATCATCATCTTCCTGGGAGCTGAGAAGAGCCAGATATAAGTGTAATGATTTAAGCAAGCAAACAGCTACGCTCCAAGGTTCTAAATCTAATTAAACAAGCAACTAAGGGATCTATAAATCCTTCAAGCACCTCAGGGATTGGAACGGACCTTAAAGCTCATCCAGATCTACAAATCCTTCAAGCACCTCAGGGATCTAGAATTCTGTTAATTTCTCAGGGTTTTCTCTCTCACAAGTGCCCCCCGAGGCAGGGGGCTCCCTCAGACCGCGCTGTGCCCACACCGGGGGAAACACCCCCATTTTGGGCCCAAGGCCAAACCACGAACGTTCCGCCCAGCGCGGGGGACGCTCACGGGGGTGGGAACCGGGCAGGAACCACCACCCCACCGCCCCGGGCCCTCAGCGGCCATTAACGGCCCGTGCCGCATGCGCCACAGCGCGTCATTTCCAGGTGGCCGCTGTAGTTCCGGGGC
>NW_010302164.1:0-8437 GCF_000700745.2 Antrostomus carolinensis
CAAACCATTCTATGATTCTATGATATGATTTCAGCATCCGTATCTCCTGCTCCAGACCCAGAAATGAGCAGGGGGACAGGCAACAGCCAGATGCTGTGGTTTGGAGATGATCACTGGGAGACCCCAGCTTTTAATCCCTGCTCTAAGAAGCAAATCAGCCCCAACACTTCAATGCCATTTATATCAAATGGCATGAATTAAGGGAGCTTCTGAATATATGATTCCAGCCAGCCACCCTCCAAAGAGAATATCCAAGCATCTCATCAAGAAGCTGTGTATGTGTCTGAAGCCCTGAAAAAACCTTCACACTTCAGAGCCCTCTGAAAAATACACAGCCAAAGCACTCGCTATCAGCTAAAGGGAATCTTCCTCTCCAGCACAGAGGGCTCAGAAATGGTTTGTAAAGAAATAAATTTATAAAAACCATGTAAACCCCAAGGAGAGAGAAGAGTGTGAGATTGGGCAGAGCTGGTGGCCCAGGCTCACGGACAATGTCCAGCTCCTGGGAGCACATCTCCAGCCCAGGCAAGGAGCTCCTGAGGACACACTGTGGCTCACACTATGTAATGTTTCAGAAAGGCAAGGAGATGTCTTTATGAAGGCTGGCTGCTGGTGTGCTTGTGTGTGTTTGAACAGTACTTCTCCAGAATGTGCCCATGAAGAAGTTCTTCACTGTGAGGGTGGTCAGACACTGGAACAGGTTGCCCAGGGAAGTTGTGGATGCCCCCTCCCTGGAAGTGTTTAAGGCCAGGCTGGATGAGGCTTTGAGCAACCTGGTCTAGTGGAAGGTGTCCCTGCTGATGGCAGGGGGGTTGGAACTAGATGATCTTTAAGGTCCCTTCCAACCCAAGCCATTCTATGATTCTATGATCAAAGCTGTTGGATTTGTTGGTGTCTTGCATTTTGCCATTTCACCTTGTGTCTTGCAAAGCTTCCTTACAAGGTGTCAAAAATCATAAAGGGAAAAGGGTAAAGAAATCTTGGGAATAACTATGATATTTTTGGGTTTGTCCATTTTCTGTGTTTTGATCATTTGTGATGACATCACCACAGAATGACATCACCATTCCCTTCTCGCGTGGTGTCACTAAGCTTTGCAACCGTCTCACTTAGTAATGCTGAGCTGACATGAAATTATGGTCAAAATCACACAGAGAGACACTGAATGAAGCTGCGATGCCAGGAAATGACTCTGCAATGGAGCGACGTTACTGACGTGCGTTACGATAAAACCCGAATGAAGTTCTCATGTCAAAGGCAGCGATTCCTCTTCTAACAGCACGTACTAAACGACGAAAATGGCAACTATCACTGACTTATTTTCCCAATAAGTAACTCTCTCTTTCTCATTCCCTCAATCACCGCGACTTGCAGATCCTTGGTTATTTGCAAATGATTATTGCACTGAGCTGGGGAAAGGAGGGGGAGAAACGATTAAGAAAATGCAAAGCAGAAGTGAAAAGAAACAGATACATTTGCTAAATAAGAACAGCACTATCCAGCGAAGAGGAGAAGCAGATTAATAGCTGCCTTACAGCAAAAACAAATGAACACAAAATCTAATTTACAAACCTATTAGATTTGCTATGTAAGCTGTTCACAGCTGATCTGATTGTACCTCTGCCTCCAGAACTCCTGCAAGACAAAGGAAATGCATTATTTATAAACCCAGCTCCTCTTTGCCGAGCATTGTTCAACAGTCAAGAGCTCCTACTCCGAAGGGCTCCGAACGGAAACGCTGCTGCGCTGTTCGTGTCCCACCCCATCCAGACAGGAGATGTCCTGATGCCTGTGAAGGGCTTTTCACATCCATTGTCGTTGCTGCCCTACTGTGACCGTAAAGTCATTCCGGCAAAAAAAGCTCCTAACCAACTCAATTAATAATACCTGCGCATCTAACCAGCCACCAAAGACATCTGGGCTCTGTCATTAAAGCAGCATGAAGCCTACAGGTTGCATTAAATACATCTCTACTTTTTCTTTTTTTTACAAGTCAGGTGTTAGCAGTGCATAGAGAAGGTCTCCTCCACCTCCAGGCTGCCACAGGACTTCCTCTGTCCTTCTCAGGTGGGGATTGAACTCAATGATCTGGACAGCATTCCCACCATTGTTTTTATCTCGGGTTTCCAGTTCAGACCACCCAACATCTCCATTTTATCCAGATTGAACCACCAGCTTCCTGGTTGACTTGTTGAGATCTTGTCCTCACAGTGTGCCTTCTCCCGGCTCCCAGTAATCCAAGCCAGAACCAGTGCCCTGTTCCAGCCCTCTCCCATCCCATGAGTGCCCTGAAGCCCCTTGTCCCCATTTTTGGTGTTACCTGCCTGAAGCTACAAGACCAACTCATCACAGTCACTCGCATGCTGGAGCTCAGACCTCAAATGACCACCTTGTCACACCCATGGCCTGACACCACTGTGAAAAGTTGGGTGCCAGACCTGCCTGAGCAACACCTGTGGGAATGGAGAGCCAAAGTTTCCAGCACCAGGCACTAGGCTGATGCTATAATGAAGAATAGGTGGGATCAAGCCCCTTCAGAAGCCAATGCCTCTCACACGACCTCTCAATCCTCACTTAAAAATAAACACATACATGTGTTGGTCTGCATCTAGTTGGCTGCAGAGCCCCTTCTTGCTATAGCTTGCTATTTTCAAAGAGGTCACAAAGAACCAGTTGCCCAATTTGTGATGCTCAGTGGAGCTGGGCTCCAAGTCAGACACATTTTTACTGCCACGTGCTCACTGATATGTTTTTTGTTTTGTTTTTTTTTCCATTGCACAGATATCCAAATGAACATGCTCATACAGAGAACCAAATTCTCTTCCAGTAGAAATACTGTTACCTGGAAATATATACCTTAATGAAAATGTATCTCAGGAGCACGAATTTCTACCAGTCCTGAAAAAAAATCCCAAATGCATTAGACATAAATGAAAAAGAAATAGAGTGTGTGAACATTTGGTGCCATCGAAAAAGATTTTCAGACTTGCGGATTGTGACGTAAATCCCTTGGTTAGGCTGAGCACAGCCCTCAGCACCGCATAACATCCAACCCTTGGAAATGCCATGATGGTTGTCCCTTTCCTCCCTCCTGCCACAGACCATCTATGGCCAAGTCAGAGCAATTCCTGCTCTGACACTCTCCTCTTTCCTTTCACAAAGCTGAGAGTCAGCGAGCTGTTTCATTTTTTGGTGCATCAAGGGAACAGGAGGACTAGCTTATTCCTAGATCCTTCTGGCATTTAACAAGCCTCTGCTTCAACGGGGTTCACTGCAGGGTGTGGGAGCAGACTGGATTAGTGTGCAAACCATGCATCCTTTCAGAGGTGTCTCCTTGGAAGGAGCTTTCCAAATGGGATTCACACTCCTTCACACTTGCTGTAAAACAGATAGGGACTGAATTAAGGGCTTAGAAAAAGAAATGCTGCTCCCTGAATAAGTGCTGGTTCACAATCTCTGCAAAAGTTGGGGGGAAAAAAAATAAATCCCAGAAATTAGGAAATGGAGAAGACCTATTAGCTCCAACCACATCCATGTTTTGCATCTACAGCAGGGTTGATCCGAAGCATCACAACGTATTATTCAAATGCATTTATCCAACCTAGCTTGACATGCCCCCAGCGACAGGTCTGTGCATGTCTCCTCCTGAAATTATGACAGGCATCAGGGCTGGAGATGCTGCATGTGAGGAAGACAAGTTGAGAGCACACCTCCCAGCTCACTGTGTGCAGAGGTGGTGTGGGGAAGGAGGTCAGCTGCCCGGATTCTCCTGCTGAGCAGTCCCCCAAGGGCAGTTTCTTTCTCCTGCACACACTGTGAAATGCAAACATTTTCAAAATATTGTCATGCAAACAGAGCACAAAGTGTTCTCCTGTCTTATATGAACATGGAGTGGGTGGCTTATGGGTGGAGGAGAGAGCAGGGCTCTGGTGGCCATCTTCTTGTGACTTGTTCTGAGGCACAGGGCTTTGCTGGCCACACCCACTGCTGCAGGGCAGCATCTGGCCCAGTAGCATCCAGGATGGTCTTGGTGGACACCTGAGATGCTGGCAGAGACACTGCTCCCTGTACCAGGCTTGGTTTCTCTTTATGAGCCATGGAGATTGCCTTAAGCTGGGACATGATACCTGCTTGAAGGTCTCTGCTGGCTTAGTGAAGCATAAAAAGCTCCTGTGACTCCAAAACTATTGGCCTTTTGTGTCCTAAACTGCAACTTGAGGACATCTTCCTTAGGATGTCCTTGTGTACAGTCAAAGACAATGTGCACTGTGAATATGATGCCAAGGTCTGCCATACTTCATTACCAACACAGACAAGTCAATATCACTGTACTGCTTCACTTCCCCCACCTGGAAACAGGAAAACATGAGGAAAGGAAAGGCACTAATTAAGAGGTACGTGCTAAAAAAAGAAAGAAAAAAAAAGTCAGTCTATTTTATTACACCTTGCTGACCTGGAGTTTCAAATCTCCTGGCTTCAAAAGGCAAAGACCAACCTCGATTAAAATTGCACAGATAGACATTGATTTTGAAAAGCTTTCTAGTGCTACACCGTGTTTAGATGGAATTGCCTTATTAATCTAGTTGTTATCAGTTTGATGGTATAGCCAGCTCCATAAAGTACCAACCTGCTTCCTAATCCCATTATTTACAAAACGCTCTTCTTTTGACTTCTGTTCGGATGTTTTCCCGTGATAAGTCTCATCTATATGTGCTAATGCCATATTACTGGCTTATGCCATCCTTTCTCATTTTTGCTTTGAGATTTTCCAAGCTGAATTTCCACTATCTAAGATATTATATAGGTCAAAACATTCTGTGCTCAGATGTAAAGTGACACTGATTCATATATTAGAGGATAAGAAAGAAAAATTGTCTTATGGTTCAGGTCCAAATTTTCTTGGATGAATAATTCCCGACAAATCAAGTATGTGAAGACTTTTCTCTTCACTCGCTATGAACGGGCTGTTTAGGGAGGTTTTTTTGTTTCCCTTTTCATCGTTTTCTACTTCTTAAACGATTCTCTTAATTGTTGCTAGGTACAGTTCGGTCTTGCTTCGAGCAATTTCGATATGTGAAATCAAAGCTGCTTTGACTGAACAAGTAGGTCACACAGGCTCTTTGGGCGAGCGGATCTCTAAGAGCAGGCTTTATGCATCCATATTCTCAGGCTTACAAATTAAAAAGTGTGTTTTCCATGGATATTTTACAATGCCCACCTCCAATTCCTGCTTCCCTCCAGCTCCTGTAGTAGAGAATATACATGGGAAGTGGGTATAAGAAGCATGAACTAGCCAGAAATTTCAGCCACACCCAATCACCCATTTAGCCACATTTGTGGAGCCCATTCCTGGTGTAACTTCTGCTTCTCCCTGACCTTGGGCAATCCAAGTCCTCCTCTTCTTCTTCCTCCACATAAAAGAGAGATGATAACATCTCTGTAACCCCTTGGGGGATTATTAAACAGAACTTATTCATCCGAATTCCTCAGAAAAAGAGTTCAGAGTGCCACAATTTTTATCTGAGGAGTTCACATGATTAACACCTATTAATTAAGTTTTCACAACCTGCTTTTTGTGTTAGGCACATTATATGACCCTCGTCTTATGGCTGGGACAGTGTGAGTGAAGTGGTTTGGCCTGTAACACCAAAAATGACAGTCCCACAAGCCAGGACAGGAGCAGGCACTATGGGCTTACAGCAGACCTTTCCTCTTGAAAATGCTGCTCGTCACTTGCTGAGTGAGTACAGCTCTTGCTGGGTGAGAGGGTAGGACACGTCACCCAGAGGACCACGAGAATTGATCTGAAAAAGTCTCACTGGCCTGAAAAGCACAAGTAGCCACTGGTCTCCTGAAATGGTGCCTGTACCCACGAGGCAGCCCATATCTATTAGAAAAAAATAAAATTCACCAGTTATATTGACTTTGTTTTTTAAGGGTTGCTCTGATGTTGTCCTCAAGACCAGAACTGTTTTCTATCTGAAAAGCACACAAGCACGATGTCAGGTCTGGTCAGGGATCACCCTCCCAAAATCTTTGCCCTCCTAGCCCACAGGCTGCCTCCAAGGCAGCTGAGTGGGGAGAGGATGCGGAGCAGGATGCTCACAGATCTTCTGCAGGATGCTGCTTTGTGGCCAGATGGACCCAGGCACTGTAACTAAGAGTTCTGGGGAAAGGGAGATGCTGCCTGGCCACTGAAAATTAAATACAAACACATAGATCACCTTTCTTCTCCCAAACTTGATATAGATTTTGCTCCTGCTGGTTCTCACAGGGATATATAATCCCACGTGCATTCATGGGCATAAGCCAGACCTTGCAGGGACGAGCTGGCACCTGCCTTGTTAGGATGGCCAACTGCCCTATTCAGTGAGTGAATTAATTTTGCTGACCAAGAGCAGTGCAGTCACTAAGCCACGTGCTCCCCAAGTCCTCAAAGATGGGGCAGGATTTGCTCAAGACAACGTTGAGAAACGTGGATTGGGATACAGGGTTCAACCCGCCCTCCTCTTCCCTGAAAGTCAGGGTTTGAGTTGAGATTGGCAGAGCACCGAATGCAACTCCAGGGCTTTGGGGGGAAAAACTGCCACGTTTCCAAGTTGTCTATGAAAGGGAAATAATTGGCTTCCAAGTGCCAACCTGTCCAGACTGTCCCGCAGGATGGAGAAGCAAAGGTGTCCTGGGAGCCCGAACTGAGGTCAGAAGCTGGAAACTGGGATTCCTTGGGGACTGTATCCTGGTTCTCCATCTGCACATCAGGGTCTTGCTGAAAAGATGGAAGAAAGCCACATTCATCACAAGTCCCCTTGTGGATTCACTAAACCAGCAGAGACCTTCAACACAAGTGGTTTCTGTGGGGTTTAGGTCAAAGCCCACCCATACCCATAAAATGCTCTGCTACCACAGGAGAGACAAAATTCAGAGAGGAAAGGGTTCACTGCTAGTTAGCCCCACATGAAAACCATCTTGCAAATTAGAAAAAAAAAAAAGCCAAAGCCAGGAGAGAAGCAATGGGATCAGAGTATTTTTTGTATTGTTGAACCATGAGATCAAATACTCAAACATGGTGTCACACCTGAGATGAGAAAGGCTCCTTTCTCATTTTACCTTCCTGCATCACACTTCAGCCTTCCAATACCTGAAGGGGCCTACAAGAAAGCTGGGGAAGGACTTTTCATAAGGGCAGTTAATGACAAAATAAGGGGAAATGGGTTTAAGCTGAAAGAGGGGAGGTTTAGATTAGATATTAGGAAGAAGTTCTTCACTGTGGGGGTGGTCAGACACTGGAACAGGTTGCCCAAGGAAGTTGTAGATGCCCCCTCCCTGGAAGTGTTGAAGGCCAGGTTGGATGAGGCTTTGAGCAACCTGGTCTAGTGGAAGGTGTCCCTGCTGATGGCAGGGGGGTTGGAACTGGATGATCTTTAAGGTCCCTTCCAATCCTAACCATTCTATGATTCTATGATTCATAGCACACCGGGATGAGCCAGGACATCTGACACTTGCAGATCATTCCCTCTGACATGTCACCAGTTGCTTTGGAGGTTTTTACCCCAGGGTGTGGAGGAGATTGCGATTAAGAGGAGAGGTGGCTGTTGGGTAGCTCTGCATACCCGCACCCTCCTGGCAAGCAAGATTCCCTCTGTAGGGATTAATTTGGAAGACATTTCCAAAGCATTTGTCTGCTGGGATGGAAGATCCTGCGATACATCTTGATGAGAATTTTGAAATCGCACTTCGACGTGTTTAAAATCTCACTTGTTCATATTGTCACAGCTTGGCAACCTGAGTGTCAAAAACTTCCTAAATATCAGGTACTATTTTTACTGCTCCAAGTTTCATTCTTCTTATCAAGTCGTATGACCACATTTGGGAGTGTGTGTCCATATCATGGCTTTCAGGAAAATCACTTTGCCCCACTGGGGTCCCACTGCAGCTCCTGTATACGAGCTGTGGGGCAGTACCAGTGCAGCCACGCTGGTGGCATAGCATCTTCCAGCAAGCCAAGGAGACTTGGTGTAAAAGTGCCAGCCGACATCCTCGCTGATGCTCACAGCACTTGCTATCACCCATCACGAGGAAAAGCAGATCTGTCAGTCTCACGCAAACCAGCCTTGCTAATTTGGTTGCCTCCTCTCATGCCCCAATCTCACCTCCGTCACATCACCCATCCCACGGGTTCCTTCCCAGGGATCACAACAAGTTGGGAAGGTTGGAGGTGCTCAGCATCCCTACCTGTCAGCTCCTGCATAAATGAGAGCAGGATTTGGCCCTGAGATTTCTGCCTGGCTGCAAATCACTGTGTGGAATGATCGCAAGTGTACGCCGAGGACGCAGGAATCAAGACACATGAGTCTGCAAAACAGAGACACCTATTGCTTAATAGGGAATAAGCCAATTAGGCTGAAATGCTTATGTGACAAAACCAGTGAAGAATCAG
>NW_010302164.1:8463-16749 GCF_000700745.2 Antrostomus carolinensis
AACGGGAGGGATGCCTGCAGCAGCCTGCCACCGGGACAATGCTTGGGGATCACTCTGTACTGGGGTAACTGGAGCACCACAATCAAATCTCTGTCCCTGGCTCGAGCTACCTGCCCTGAAACACCTGTAAGAGGCAGGAGGATGCTTGGAGCAGCCTGAGGTTACTGCTGCCCACGAGGAAGCCATGGTCTGGGACTTTCAGGCTCTGGCCCCAAGCCAGCACAGGCTGTCCCCGAGCCAGAAAAGTCTCTCTCCCACCTGTAGAGTGTCAGGTCTCACATTCACACGCGTTCACCGTACCGTCAGCATGGCCTGACTCCATCACCCCGTGATGCTCTTGTTTTATCGCTGCTCAAAACAAAATACTCACGCGCTCGCAGGGATGAAAAGTCACACACTCCACCTCTCCCCATCCTGCATGCTGGCAGGGCCTTATTCCTTCCTTCATCTCAGATCTTCCATTAGAAGTATATTCTTCGCTTTGGTTCAGTTTCTTTGGCTGTGTTAACAAAACAGCCAGCAAACAAAAAGACATTGAAGCCGGCAAAAAGGATCCAGTGAGGGGCTTGGGATTGGGGGGGGTGTGTGTTTGTGTATTTAGCTTTCCCCTTCTGGAAAGGAGAAGGAAAGAACCACAAGAGCCCAGTGAAGACCTAGAAAGGAGCTGAGACAAAAGCCTCGCTGCTTAAAAAATGCGTCTACATGATACATTTTTCCTAAGATAATTTTTTTTCAGCCAGCAGAGCTATCAGGGAATGCAAACAGCAAAGCATCAGTCTTGCAGCAGATCCTGTCACCCTGAGCACTCGCGTCCCAAAAGGCAGAAATCCCAGTGGCTCCTGCAGCACCCTGGATGCCACATAGCTTGGGAAATGGGAATGGTGCAATATGAAAAGATATCATGTCTGAGGAGCTGTGGGTCCTTGAGCTCATCCTCCCACACTCATCTCTCACCTGTTTTTCCCACTGCTCTGCACAGCCCCTTGGAATACTGAAGGTCTCATGTGGTTTTTTTCTTCCACTGCTGACGCTGATGCTGAGGACCTCTCCTGAGCAGTGACTTCCTCCTGAGTTGGTTCTTTCATATGAACATCCTCAAAATAACAACTTGTGCCTACACAAAGAGGACTGGGAACGCCTGGATGAGAGCTGCACCCCACAACCAGCAACTGCCTGAGCTATTTGCCCACTGTCAGGGGCACTCACCAGCAACAGAGCCATCCCAAGACCTTCACAGGGACTTAGTCCCAAGATGACAGTGTCCAGATGCCAAATATTGAAAAGCAAATACTGGTTTCAGAGCTTGGACTCCTCTCTCACCTGACTCATAAAGCTACACCATGGAAATCCAGGCAGCAGTAAGGAGAAGTTTAATTACCAACTGAGCAGCTGCTGGTTGACAGTCAAGTGTGCTTCTGGGTGTCTTATAAAGCACTGGAGATGCTTTGTGATGATGCTTAACCTTCACAGGGGAAAAACGTCCCCTGTTGTAGCCTCTGGCTGAGAGCTGAATTGTATTCCTGAGGATGCCGGTACAGGCTGGGCTGGGAGGTGACGGGTCGCAGTGGAAGAGCTGTGCTTTGATTTGGAGCTGCCAGGCACACGGGCGATACCTGGAGCCCACTGTGATGCTGTTTGATTGAGGGAGGCCTTGAGCAAGCACTTCAAAACTGTGTTGTGACTGTGACTATACGTGCTTTTAAAAGCAGTCTTGCCCATGGAGAGCGCTGGATGGGGAGGGATGGCATGTTCAGCATGCAGATGGCCAGCCTAGGGTTTTTTGGTGTTTGTTTGTGACTTCTGTACACAATAACAAGGACTTTATTTGCAGTAGAAATAAGAAAGAGTCCAGCACTTAACTTTGGAAGGAGCTGACCTGGTACACAAGCAGCCAGCTCAATGAATTCAATGCTGTGCAAACAAGGAACATCAGAAGGGGTGATAGCGGGGCCAGCAGAGTTGGTAGGATCAGGGTAATTAAGCTGTTGAGCACCTGGCAAAGGGGAGAGTCCCCAAAGCTGATGGCATTTCTGCCTTGTAGTGTCACTCCCAAAAGTGATGACCAACCCTGGGCTGGTGCAGGGACTCCTGCTAACGTGGTTACCTGATGGCAGGACATGGCATTTGTGCTGTGGCATCTCCCACTGCTTCAAAAGGAACATTTTGGTCCCACCACCCACACACCAAGAACCTTTACCATGTGCTGTTCTGCTGGCTCATCCTCCATCCTGCTCTCAGCCTGTCCTCTCGCCCTGCACCACCATCGCTATCCCAGCGAGTTTTAGCAGCACATCTCCCTGGATCAGCCCTTTTGCCTCCTGATCGGAGCCAGCACTGCGGCTGTTGATGAGGATACATCTCCCAAGGCCACCACCACCACTATGAAGGCTGCTGCTCAGCCACGTCAAGGAGTTGTTCAGATTTACAGTGGGAACACACAAAAAAAGGAGCTGCAAAGATGATATTTTCCTTTTTTTTCTATTGCATTGGGAGGGGCAGAGCTGCTGACACCAGCCTGCTCTGCCACAGTGTTTCCTGAAGGACACCTGAAACTCTGCTCCTACAGTGAATTTACTGTGCCAGGGAACTCCTTTGTTTCCAGAGGCAACTGGGGACAGAAACCAGAGAAATAACAAAATAATTATTGTCTAATATTGTAGTTTGGGCTTATTTGTTGCTGCTGAGGATGACCCAGGCCCAGAGAAAACAAACGATGGAGGCAATTAGAGGAAAGCTGTCTTTGGAACAACTGTTTTTTATAGCAACCTTGCCTGTAGAAGAATTTAAGTAGTGCTGGTCTCAGGGACGAAAAAACAAAATACCTGTAGCCTGAAAGCCCAAGGAAAAATAAAGGAGCTCCTTTAAAATGTTTTTTCTGGAAGATCAAAAGCACATCTGGCATGCAGGTAGACACTGATGAACAGACATTCAAGAGTAAAATAACCACGGTTGCTGCAGAAAATAGAAAAGCGAGCCCTTTATCCATGTCCAGGAGGGCTCATGGTGGCAGCGGGATCTGCTGTGTCACTGCTGGCCGCGGTCCCAGGGCTTCGCTCGCTGCCCACGAGTACAGCAGTAGGACAGAGGAGCGGGAGCTGTACTGCCCAGGGCTGAATCACTTAACCTCCCCGTTAGCTGCCCAACAAGCCTTCGCTAAATGAACCAACATTTGCAACTCCTTGTTCTCTGGCAGGGAGAAAGAGGTTTTTCTTTGCCTTCCAGAATAATGCATTTGTGGGGTTGGAGATGGGAAACAAAAAGTCCACCTAGGCAAAAAAAAAGAAACGTGGAGCACTTGTAGGAGCTGCTTTGCTCTCTTCATTGCTCTACAGGTGGGACTGGCCATGGCTTTGGCAACTCTGCAGCCAAGAGCTGGCTGATGAAATACATCTTCCTACCACAGCTGCTGCCCTCCACACTGGCAAGCTCAGAAATTCCCTCCTTGGGGGTCTTGCAAGCTGCTGACAGTCAGGACTGGACCAAAGAGTAAGTTTTCACCAACTGTACTGGAATGCTCTCAGAGGGACTGGTTATGTTCATGGATCTGGGTTTTCTTTATGTTCCACTGGATTGCTCGGTG
This sequence comes from Antrostomus carolinensis, assembly GCF_000700745.2. Lineage (NCBI taxonomy): Eukaryota > Metazoa > Chordata > Aves > Caprimulgiformes > Caprimulgidae > Antrostomus > Antrostomus carolinensis. The sequence goes on from NW_010302164.1 coordinate 12,044, forward strand.
CTTTCCATCCTGCTGCTCTCAGCCCTGCTGCTGGACACCCATTCCCTGCAGGTACCACTGCCATTCCCTTGGAGCTCAAGGAAACAAGTTATGGAGATTCATCTCCTTCAGCTTGCACTAGGCAGGAGCACAGGGGCTTTGGATATGTCTTTGTGGCAGACACCCTTGTCCATGTGGGGCAGCAGGAGATGAAGGAGTGCTTCACAGGGAAGAAGGGGAGCTCTGCTGCCAACCTGAAATTGGCTGCTTGAGCCCAAGTTATCATCAGAAGAGTTGTAACCAGAGCCTACACCAAGTATTTTCTTAAATCAGAGCTCCAACATTGCTTTTATTTTCCAGCCCAATGCGTCACAGGGTTTTGTTAGAGCCCTGTCATACCCAACGAGTACAAAGGTCTCTCCATTGACATCAATAGTTACAGGGTGCCTATGGGCTTCTGTCCTGCAGAGAGGTATTACTGTCCTCCAGACCAACCCAGATAACTGTTGGCTCATGTGCAACTCCTGTGTGAGCTCACAAAAGTAGAATATAGCACTTTTTTCAAGACAACTTTCTGGTGGAGATCAAGTCTTAGACTGACTCTGGGTCTGGTGCAGTAAATCACAGCCTAGAAGACCTAAGCAGGACATTTATACTCCATGGACCAACCTTGACAAGAAGCATTACAACTACAGCACACTACAGACCACTCGGAGCAAGCACATCAGCCACCATAAAGGACACAAAATCTCTTTGTGGCATTCCTGAGCCTTTGAAAATCAGGCATTAGAAAAGGGCACATGAGGAAAAAGTGGCAATTTACTGACAAGCTTCCAGGCAGGCCAGCAATATTAGATACTCCATCACTTAAAAAGAGCAGAAGATAATTCTTCTTGTAATCAGGATGGAAAGGCATGTGGCCTGGACTAACAGAGAAAAGGTTGACTCATATTAAGTCCAACCCATTACCAAGTGTCAAGTGCTCCCTAAGATGGCTCACAGGCTAATTTGAGAAGTCACCTGGTGGCAGCGGGTCACCAGCTCCCTCTACAGACAATCAGGACACAGTCGGACCCCTGCAGAACTGCTACAGCAGATGCATAATAACAAAGAGTCCCTTCAAACTGCCACCAAGGAGTAGAATTTTCTTCCTCATCAATAATTCTCCCACTCAATGCCGAGTCCTTTGTCTTCTTCTGCAGTGAGAGGTCTGGCCCGCTCCCCTGTCCTAGGGTGGATGAAGAAACGGCTGCGACCGCATTAGTGTTCCCCAAGACGGACGCGAATGCGTCTTTTGTTTCCTTCCAGGGAAACAAAGAGCAGGAGCAATGGAGGGAAATGTAGGCACCACTGAGCTGCAGGAAAAGTTCAGCAGCCCGAAACCAGGTGGTTGTTCAGAAACAAAGCACCAAGACCTTTCACAACGGCAATACTTCATCGTGGCAGCACATGCCGGCGAGCGGGAGGAGCGAGCCAAGGCGAGCGGGACGAGCGCGCCTGCCCACCCGCTGACATCCCGAGCGCCGAGCTGGCAGGTCAAGCCATGGGTGTAGAGAATAGGAATATAACGATAGGGATGAAAATCCACGTGCAGGGGAGGCTGCAGGGCGAGAGGAACAGGCTAACGAGAGCGACACAGCGTCAGGAGTAAGAAACTGCTGAATTTTCATCCTTGCCCTGACATCTCTTTGTTTCAGTATCTCCCGTCTGCAGGAGGTGGTGTAAGAATATCTGGGACTGCTTACGGAGCAAACATCTTTCTGAGAAACCTCTGGCAGGCAAAGCAGCTCCAGCCACCCTCAGCTCCCACCTCCCTTCACCTGCGATGCTGGGAACTTACTGTCCAGGGGAAAAAACAAGATTTTTTTTTGGTTTTGTCCTTTTGACAGTAATATGATATTCTTACTTTGTACCTAATGGACATTTTGTTCTTTCTTTCTGCAATTTCTCAGTATTTGTAGGTGAGAGAAATACGTTCCCCCTCTGTTCCCACCCGTGTGAGGCATATTCTTCCAAAAACAATCCAAATCACAGGCAGGGGGCAGGGTATGTGTAAGAGCGGGCAAGCTGTTCGCTCCTCACGATAATTAGAGAACGTTCGGATGCCAAGGAAAAAGAAGAGTTGCACCTGCCTGCATTTCCCAGCCCCTCTCGGTGCCCTGAGCCTACCAAGGGACACCTGGCTGGCTCTTTGCTTTCTTTAATGCTTGTGCTGCACTCACTAAAGCAAAGGTGGTCGTGGGGGTGTGGAGGAGGATGCTGAACTACATGATCCATCAGTCAAATATTCCTGGCCTGGGGAAGAGCTGCACAAAAGTCCAGGACCCCCCAAAGCTCTCACAGAGAGGAGCTGTTCCATCCTGGACATGCAGAGAGCTCCTGGAAAACTTTGGAAGGGTCTCTTTCTCTACACTGTTGTGCACATTTGCTTGTCACACCGTCCCCTTTACCTACAGGACCTGTTTGCAAAAGATGCTGCTATCATGTGGCCCTCAAAGTTGAAAACCCTTTATCATCCCCAGACCTGTTGCAGATCAGGCACTCAGCTTTTCTGCATCTCCCCAGCAATCCAGCCAGGTCAGATCATGGTGTTGACCATCACTGGTACCACGGCAGCACACTGGGATGATGTGTTCTTTGTGCCAGGCTCCTGTGCTAAGACCTTAGGGTGTAAGATCAACAACCCTTGGCTCTTTGCTGTGTTTGGGATGAAGGAGCTCATCAAACCTGAACCACTTTGAAGAAACAATGAGGAAAAGAAGTGGGTGGGAGAGGGCAAAGCAAGAGAAAAGGTCAGTTTGCCCTGCTTCATGGTTACTTCTTAAGGTAGCAGGGTCCCACCTTTGCTCTGTATCAGAAGCACAGCTGATGTGGGAGCTCATCTATGAACAGTCTGGGAACAACACCTATCAGAGGGCACCGGATTGCAGGACCCTTCCCTTGCTCCCTGGGGTGCAGGGTGCTCCTCTCCTTTGCTGGTTACCTTGTGCACTACATTTCTGAAATGCTGTATGAAACAAGCTGCTTGCTATTTCTACAGAACTCATCTGACCCTGTTGCCGTCTCTGTCACTGCACTGTTTGGCAGTAGTTCCTTGGAGGAACTACAGCAACAAACTCAGATGCCAGGGCTTGGAGATAAGCAGCCAGCAAACATCACATTTCCATACAATGCACAGAAAAGAGAGGAGAAAAAAAAAAACATAACACTGGGAATCCCTAATGAACCAGGGTGAAAAATAGGACAAGTAAGTAACAAAACAGAATAGATTTTCAATAAGGGCACACAGCAAGTTCTAGCGGACAGATCTAGCAGATAGAGGAGAGAGAAGAAAGAACAGAAACCAGAAATGAAGATGGGAAGAAAGCAAAGGGATCAGAGCAGCCTGTCCGATGGGGAGGATGCTTCAGAAGCTTTTCATTTCCTTTATCATTATATAGATAGTGCCAGCTCACTGCAGAGCAACAATTCGTGTAGCCTGGTAACCTACAGTCCGGTGCTGGATGTTTCTGGACATGGCTACTGACCTTTAAGCACTTCTTGCCCGTGACACCCAATATAACATAACAATGAAACAATGACAAACATCACTGCATTTCATTGACAATTTCAGCCCCAAGTGCCAGGCACTGGTTTTGATGTAACACCGTGGGCAATGCTACCTGGTCCCAAACAGAAAGACTTTGTGCCATTTGGGCACTATGAGTGCATCCCACGTTACTAGAATTATTTGATTTGTTTTCCCATGCTGCTATAGTGAGTTCCTCAAGTTAATGCAAACCCTCCTCTCCACATACGTTCCTCTCATCCCCTAACTTTCCAAGCAGCTTTCAGAGACGGGGTTTATTGGGTGGGTAGGGTGTTGCTCCTCTCCCCAGACTTTAGGGCTGCTTTAGCCCCTGCCATAGCAGGCACCTGCAGGTAAGCACCCATCCTGGAAGTGACTGGGAAGAGATGATCACAAAGCGACTGTCACAGCCCGTGGGGACAGACAAGTGGGTTGAGCTCTCCCATCCTGCTCCATCACCCCTACCCAGCTGGTCCCTGCTCCATCTCTCCCATCCTGTGGACTGGTCCTCGCTCCAGCACGCTGCAGACTGGTCCCTTATCCATCATCCCCACAAGCTGGTACTCTCTTCACCACACCCATCCAGACTAACACCAGCACCCAAACCTCCCGGGTGCTGCAACTTGCCCCACTATCCTTGGTCAGCAGACGTGCCTGCACCAACATCCCACTCAGGGACCTGCTCCATCAGTCCACCAACACCTGAGTACTGCCTGCACCCAAACCCCTCTCTCCAGACCAGCATCTCCTCCAACATCTCTAACCAGACTGGTACCTGCTCCAGCATCCCTACCCAGATCTGTAGCTGATTGAGCATCTCTGTCCGGACCGGTACCCCAGGTCTCTAATGGGACCGGGACACCGGGGTCTCTAAGGGGATTGGTACCTCGGGGTCACTAAGGGGCTTGGAACCCCCTGGTCTCTAAGGGGACCGGTACCGCGGGGTCTCTAACGGGACTGAGACCCCGGGCTCACTAAGGGGATTGGTACCTCGGGGTCACTAAGGGGATCGGTATCTCGGGGTCACTGAGGGGATCGGGACCCCGGGGTCTCTAAGGGGACTGGTACCCGAGGTCTCTAAGGGCATTGGTACCGCGGGGTCTCTCTCTAACGGGACCGGTACCTGCTCCAGCATCCCTGCCCGGACCGATACCCCCGG
>NW_010302165.1:0-336 GCF_000700745.2 Antrostomus carolinensis
GAGCCCTGACAGTGTCCCTGACGGAGCCCCAAGCCCGGGCAGTGGCCGGGCACCATCGCGGCACGGCTGCAGCAGCCCCTCAGCTCCCAGGGAGAGGAGTGAAGAGCAGAGCGTGAGCCGTGAGCCCAGCGCTGTGGGTCCTGCTCCAGCCCCGTGTGCCGACAGCCCGGCCCCGGCGAGGCTCCAGGAGATCCTGGTCTCAGCCTATGACCCCCAGCCCCCCGGCCGGGCAGCCGCCCTGCGCCACCTCGCCAGCCTGATCACGCAGCGGGATCTGGAGGCACTTCAGCTTCAGGAGAAACTCCTCCAGGTACCAAGCTCCTGCTGTGGTCACCC
>NW_010302165.1:370-904 GCF_000700745.2 Antrostomus carolinensis
GTGGGCTGGGGATGGTCCCAATGATCTGAGCCCTCCAACCTTGCTGTCACCATCCACTGACAGCATTTCCCTCTCCTCGCAGGTGTTCCTGGAGAACGTGCAGCATGAAGACACCTTCGTCTACCTCTCAGCCATCCAAGGTGAGTGACACGTGGCCAGGGAGAGAGCTGGTGAGGAGGTTTTGTGCTGGGAGGGCTGGGGCAGTGAGAGCGAAGAGCAGTGGAGCTGTGGCCGGGCTGTGGGCTCAGCATCTCCCACCCTCCTGGACCACGTCTTCCTGTCATTTGGTGGAGCCTGTAGCCGTGTGCCGGCCCTGTGCCGCAGTCCCCAAGCTGGCAGGCTTCATCTCCCAGTTGTGCTGACTCGGTGGTTAATTAGTTCATTTACCCTCTGACTGAGCTGCTGATCTGCTCCTTGGTGGGCAGGTTCACCCTCGGGTGTCCCCCAGCCAGAGGACACTCAGGAGCTGGTCCCCATCCCCGTGCTGGGTCCATGCTGTGGTTTCAGCGTGGTGTGGGTACAGCCCCAGCACCC
>NW_010302165.1:945-1194 GCF_000700745.2 Antrostomus carolinensis
GGGATTGGGGACCGTGGGGACACCGGTACTCCCTCACGGCTCTGCCACACCATCCCCATGGCCAAGGCAGTAACGACCGGCCAGTGCTGTCCAACTGCGTGGATCTAGAACCACAGAAGCATTTTCCAGGTTGGTTCCCTGATCCATCACATCTCACAGCCTCACAGGTTGTCCCCACTGATGGGGCAGAGTGACAGCGGGCACACATCCAGCCCCGGCGCTGGTCCTGGCTGCGCAGGCAGGAGGAGG
>NW_010302166.1:0-226 GCF_000700745.2 Antrostomus carolinensis
GGGGGATACACCCGTGTGTCCGGGGGTCTCTGAGGAGAGGGGGATGTAGCAGTGACCTGGGGTCTCTGTGGGCAGAGGGAGCTGTGGGGGTGTGGGGTGATCCCTCAGCCCGCGCAGGCTCCACACCAGCCGAGGTGGAGACACCCCGTGCAGCCCCTGCGTGGTGTTTGCTGAACCAGGACAGGTGTCATCGGAGACTTGTGCAGCCCCGCGCTTCAGTAGCCCG
>NW_010302166.1:282-2529 GCF_000700745.2 Antrostomus carolinensis
TTTAAGGGGCCCCTGACAGCAGAGGGGAGGTATTGTGTCAAGTTAGAGCAGTTCTCATCTCCAAAGTCTTATGCTGCTTGAAAGCAGATGCTGAAAAACAATTCCCGCTCTTGCACAAAGGTAGGATGGAGAGGATGAGCAGTGGCTGCAGGCCCTGAGTAACTGCATTCCTTGAGTTTGAGATTTCAGGAGCTGTAAGAGGGGCATGAAGGATGATTTCTCTTTAGCTACTCAGCTGAGTTCCATACTGTTGGCTTTGTGATTCAGGACAGAAGAATATACCAGTTTTTATGCATTATTTTCTTTAAAGTAACTTTAAAGTCTTCAATATTTTTGTACTTTGAACAAATACTTGGATCCTTTTTTCGATATTTAATCAATTATGGACCCTGTCTGTGATATCAGGTGTTTCTTTTCTACTACCTGATTCTACAGTATCTGTGCAACTTAATTGTTTATCCCATATATCCAGTAAAGTACTTTTTTATCTAAGGATCTTTTTTAATGTGAACATCAATGAAGGAACTGGGGCTGGGGTGGGAGGTGCGGGGGGCAGGCAGGACAACAGATAGGTTGTTGCAGATGCAGTGTAGAAGAGTAATGTGAAGAATTTTGAGTGGACAGTTTTTGAAATAAGGCATTTAAAGTATCAAGCAAACTTGTCTTTTATCTTCTCTCATGATAGTCGAGTAATGTGCTGTGCTTATGCCTTAATCTTGTGACCCAAGATCACTTGATTGCCTTACTTGTGTGAAGCTACAACTTCTGCTTTTTCATTATTTATTTTTTGCGTTATAAACTTCTTAGGTGCAGCAGTTGAAGCTTCACATGTCATTCACCATGCCTGGGTTATGCTACTAATTCTGGGTAATTATTCAAGACTGCAAGACACTGAATGCTTGGTAAAATGTTTGATGCTTCATGTCTTCTGAAAGACAGTTTAAAACCTTTGATTTGAGAATTAGAGGCTCCCTTTTTTATTAGAATGGTACTAGGGGAAAAAAATCTAACGATTATTGCTTAAATCTGCCTCCTGTGTAGAGACCTATTTAACTAGAGACACTTTTGATCTAGTACAGAGACTGAAGATACTATCATTGTATGGAAGTGGAGGACTCCCTGCGTAGTATCTGTCTGCATGTTTCCTCATAAGACGCTTTGCAGTGTTTTAACTAAAAGGAGTATTGTGCATGTTGGCTAAAAAGACCTTTATGTTTTCAAGGGTCTTGGAAACTCTCAGAGGGAATATGAAAGGCAGGTCGTCCTCTACAGCATCCGAAATCAGTTACGATACCGGAATAACTTAGGTGAGTACAGAAGCTAAGTAACTTCTAATTGCTACCCGGTTCTTCTGCGTGGAAGCTTGTCCTTACTGTAAAACTGCAAGAACTAGCCCTGTTCAAAGGTTCCTTCTTCCCTGAAAATAAATACTTTTAAATGATAAAACCCCAAGAAAAGTCTTGACTTTTGAGTCCCATTTGGCAGCTTTTCTAGCACAGCACTTTGTAAGGTTACTGAGTTGGCAGGTGGAACTGGGTTCCTACTGTAGTTATGGGTTAGTTTCTAGTAGTTATGCCGCCCTTTTCCAGGAGATTAAGACACGTTAACAGAGGATTTGACTAATAAAATAAAGCCTATTGATAATTGAGGTGCAGAGTTGCCCTGACTCACATGAGTTATTGGCTATGACTTGTTTGCAGAGTTTCAGTTTATTTTGCATTGACTGCATCCATTCATCTTTCCAAAGTAGGTAATAGTTACACTAATTAAAAGATAACTTTCTACAGCTTGCATGAGTTCTGTCTCAATGGGCCACTTCCTGGTAACCTGTAAAGTAAACCTGCTCTTTTCTAATGTCACCCTTCAAGGCTCTGAAGGTACTTGTATCGTATGTAGATCCCTGAATGCTGAGTGCCCTGCACCACTCCTTTATTTTGTTTTTAGTTTTCTGTCAATTGCCTTTATCCTATTTTAATCCTTGTTGTAACACTTTTTTTTTTTAATTGAACTTCATAGAATGGTGTACTTTTTTTTTTTTCTCCCCTTTTAGTTAAGCATGTCAAGAAAGATGAACGTAAATATTATGAGGATCTCTTAAAATACAGTCGAGATCATCTCATGTTGTACCCGTATCATTTGTCTGACATCATGGTGAAAGGCCTGAGAGTAACACCATTTTCGTATTACACGGGCATAATGGAGGTGAGTACAGAACTCTGGCTGGGCAATGAATGGCTTGAGACCAGC
>NW_010302167.1:0-214 GCF_000700745.2 Antrostomus carolinensis
GAGGGAGGGGTCTGCACCCCCTAGACATCCTCCAGGCCACCCCCCCAAGTCCCTACCAGACGGGTTTGGTGCGGTTGATGGTGGTGCGGAGCCGGGGTTTGACATAGTCGTAGTAGCCCTGGTTCTTGTGCTCCTCTTGGCACCACACCAGCTCAGCAGCTGGGTACTTCTGGGCTTCCTGCTGCAGGAGGTCGAAGGGGAATGGGGAGAGCTG
>NW_010302168.1:0-1584 GCF_000700745.2 Antrostomus carolinensis
TAATTTTAATTTTTATTTTTATTTTTATTTTATCTTTATTTTCATTTTCATTTTTATTGTTATTATTTTATTTTTAATTATTACTTTTATTAATTTTCAGACAGGAGCAGATATCTGCGGCTTCTTTGGCGACTCCGAGTACGAGCTGTGCGCTCGGTGGATGCAGCTGGGCGCCTTTTACCCGTACTCAAGGAATCACAACGGGAAAGGAGCCAAGGTGAGAATCTTCTCAATTTTATATTTCCCATTTTTCCCCCATTTCCTACTTTTTTTTTTAATTCCCCATTTTTAGGTAAACACATAACATCTACAAAACCAAAATTGATATTTTTCACATGTTCTAATTCTACTTGAACATTCCACCTCTACAAGGCTAAAATAATGTTGTTTATTTTTTACCTAGGCCATTTTTATCCCAACCCACCACACTTACGAGACTAAAATTGTTATTTTTACAGCTCTAGGGGCAAAACTGATGCTAATCGTTGTCATCCTTAATTATTCTTCATTTATCCTTCATTATTTTTCATTTATCCTGAATTATTCTTCATTTATCCTTAATCATTCCTCATATATCCTTAATCATTCTTCATTTATCCTGAATTATTCTTCATTTATCCTGAATTATTCTTCATTTATCCTTAATTATTCTTCATTTTCCAGCCAATTAGAAAAGGCAACAGTGGAAGGAAATTCTTGAGAATCTAAAAATTCTGGATTTTAATCTAAAAATTCTGGATTTTGCCCACTTCCTGCCATAAAATATTTTTCCTAAGAATAAATGAAATGAGGGATGCAGGGTGATTATATTCTTAAAAAACAAAGAGAATTGGGCAACGGAGCTGGGGAAGGGTCTGGAGCACAAGTGTGCTGAGTTCCTGGCTGAGGGAACTGGGGTTGTTGAACCTGGAGAGAAGGAGGTTGAGTGGAGACCTTCTGGCTCTGTCCAAGGAGGGTGGAGAGAGGTGGGAATTGGTCTCTTCTCCCAGGTGAAAAGTGATAAAATGAGAGGAAATGGCCTCAAATTCCACCAGGGGGAGGTTTAGATTTTTTCATCCAAATTTCTTGACCAAATTTCTTCACCAAAAGGGTTCTTAGGCTGCCCAGGGAGGTGGTGGAGTCACCATCCCTGGAGATATTTATAAGATGGGTAGATATGATGCTTTTAAGGACGTGATTTAGAGGTGGAATTGGTCGCTTTGGGGTTTTTATGGTTGAACTCAACGATCTTAAAAATCTTTCCCAACTGCTACAATCTGTGATTCTATTCTATGAAAAAAAACCCCCAAAAAGCTAAATATGAAGTCTTATTTTTCTCCCCACCTCATCCCATCATCTTCCAAACAAAATAATCCCATTTTCTCTTGTTTAGAGGCAAGATCCTGTCGCCTGGAATTCAACATTTGAAGAAATTTCCAGAAACGTGCTAAATATCAGATATAACCTCTTACCTTACCTGTACACCCTGATGTACGACGCCAACGCTCATGGCAGCACCGTCGTCCGCCCTCTGCTCCACGAGTAAGTCTGCTCCTGCCTCCTCCATTAACCACAAATTCCTTCTCAATTCTGGAAGATTTTGGT
>NW_010302169.1:0-3706 GCF_000700745.2 Antrostomus carolinensis
GCCTGGGATGGGCAAAGTGGCCACAGACCTGCTCCCAAATGTCCTGTGCGGAGGCTGACCTATGGCACTGCATCCTGATGGGGTTACTGTTGCAGTGGGAAGCACTTTCACCCTTCTGCTCCTCCTAACCTAGGCATGGATGGGCAAAACCTTGGGGAGAGGTACTGCTTCTGAAGTGGCTTGCTGGACTTTTTGTTGTGGAAGGAAATGCTGTGTGATTATGGCTACGGCAACAACCAGCTGACCTTTGGCTCAGGAACCAGACTGTCTGTCCAACCCAGTGAGTGTGAAACTTTCCTATGTCTAATTTTTCAAAAGTCATTGAGGAGCCACCAGAGTGCCCTGTAGATATACTCATTGTATCTGGGCCACGTTACAGGTGGGAAGGTCAACATAGGTCCTATTTCAAGATACTCTTGTGCCTAGAAGCTGTACCAGGTGGTGGACTTCTGCTATTTAGGAAAATGTGCTATGGACATGGGGCTCCAGGATGCTGATAGTCCAGCAGTGATCAGGAATGGGGACATGGGTTAGGACAGACAGAGAGATTGACCAAGTTGTGCTCAGTACCTGCGCATGGTGCTGGAAGGTCATTGGGGACACCTAAAGGGGGGTCAGTTCTGTTCCTTCCTTTAGGACTTTCAGGTTACTTGGGCAAGGCTCACATCATGTTTTGTGCAAAAGTTTCCTGATAGTCATGTCAAATAGCTCTAGGTATGTAGATTGTTTTTCTGAGCCTAACCAGAGAGGCTAGAGCTGTGGATCACTGTGATACTTGCTTTCAGCCTGGAGAAGGTGTGAACTGTAAAAGGAGGAACTTAATGTGGCTGAGCAGCCAGCCACAAGTGGAAGGACCCTCAAAATAGCCCAGCAAGTGAAATTGCCCACCACTGATCCACTCTGCAGTAATGCAGCAGGTTTTCACTTCAGAGTGAGTATCCTGCTTGCCCAAGGTGTAGGTGAAGATGCTGCCAGTACAGCCCAACTGGTGGAGGTGTTGCCAGCTGGGAGGTAATCCTATGGGTTTCTGCAAAGAGCTCTGCTGTTGTGACATCAACCTCAAATTCACCCTTGGCTCAGGGACTAAAGTCACTGTCTGGCCAAGTAAGTGAGTTAATGTCTGAGTGTTGCAATCTCACCTGATAATTACGTCCTAAGGCTGTTATGTGACTTGGCAATAAAAGGAATTGGCTACTGGAAATGCATAGTAATTATTTAAATACTGGAATACTTCATCTGTTGTAGATGGAAACCTGGACCAATAGGAAGATAGATTTCATCAGTTACTCTGACCTTAGACTGGGTTCATGTTATTATTCTGTCACATCTCAGATTCCTGCCCATAAAGCTTTCCCATAGCAGCAGAGAAGGAAGTGTGACTTGGATTCACTGATTCTCTTGGTTAGAACAAGGTGTGCACAACACAAAAGGTCTGTGCACAGAGACTTTTGTTTCACAACTAGGCTCGTCAACAAGCAGCTAGGTAGCAGAAATGCTTAATGTTTGCCACGTGTATGAGATGTAGGTCTTGTGTTACTTACTGAAAAGAGGTGAAAGAACGAGAGAGAGAAAGAGAGTATGACAGAGATCACCAGTTCAGGTTCCAGTGCTGGTCCAGACAACGGGGGAGTTCTCTGGTCTGTAGAAGCACTTGTCTAGAAGTGGACTATAAATTGGTGCTGGGGTAATCTTGCTAGGTTGGTCCTAAAGAACACTTCTGGCTATCAGTTGGCCTGGAATGCAAAAAGTGGCCACTCATCTGCTCCCAAGGTTCCCAGTTGCCCCGTGGGGAGACTGTCCTACGCCACTGGATCTCAGCTGGGTTTATGTTGTAGTGGACAGCGCTGTCACCCTTCCGCTGCTCCTCCGCCTGGCCTTTGCATGACTCTGAAAAGATTAGGGCAGAGGTGCCACTTCTGAATTTGCTTGCTGGGCTTTTTGTTAGGGCAGGAAATGCTGTGTGATTATGGCACCAGCTACAGCAAGGTGGCTTTTGGCTCAGGAACCAGACTGTCTGTCCAACCCAGTGAGTGTGCAACTTTCCTGTGTGTCTTCCGTCAAAACTCCTTGAGTGTCCACCGTAGTGACCTGTTAGACATACATGTTGCATCTTGGTCATGTTACAGATGGGAACAAGAACACAGGCGCTCTTTCATTTAACGCAGAGAATGTAAGCCTTGGGGAGAGATAGTGGAAGTGCATAAAGACTCCCACATCGAAGAGCAACTGTAGTTGAAACACGGTTTCTCGAAAAGATCTCCCCATGTTCTGGGGAGCAGCACTGTCTTCAACCTGTTGCATCAGAGAGTTTTTCCATAGCTTTTCATACAAGGTCATTTTCAGGGCTGCCAGGGACATTTGTGTAATTGAACGTGTCAGGGTTTGTATGGTGCAGAGAAAGTCATTTCTGGAAAGTGAACTGTTCTCTAAGTTGCAGCCCATATGTAGCAAATTGCATTGGAAATTGGAATTGCTTTTTTTTTTTTTTTTTTCTCTTCTTCCTTAATATTTAGCTGGGAAAAGGCTGGGAACCCAACAGTGAAGCCCAGGTGTTCCTTCATTGGAAATTGGAATTGCTTTTTTTTTTTTTTTTTCTCTTCTTCCTTAATATTTAGCTGGGAAAAGGCTGGGAACCCAACAGTGAAGCCCAGGTGTTCCTTGTCTTACCGATGTCTCCATGTCAAAGCTACAGTTACATGTGTCTTTCAACAGTTGCTTGTATGGCATTGAGATGTGCACCTTTTCATCTCACAACAGCCTTTGGAATCCACAGACACTCAAACCTGATGAATGTCACTGGGTTCCTTGCACATAAGCAGGCTTTTCAGACACATTGTGCCCCTGATTCGGGGCAAGTATAACCATGGGTGGGAAATGTCACTCCTGGGTCTTAAAAATTAGGAAAGACCAAGGGAAACACTTCTCTGAAAAGTGTGAGTGAGTTGGGGAATAGATTTTCCCTCGTTACATGTAATGAAACTGGACTCAAGCCCGGTATTTTTTCTTGGAGCTTTGCTGTGGCCTGAATGCAGGCTCTTTGTGTCTGAGACCATGTGCAGGGCTGACAGAAACACTTTTGTAATGAAATGTGTTGGAGTGTGTATGTTGCTGCAGGCAAAGTCACTTTTGGAAAGGGAACGGTGCTTTCAGTGCTCCCAGGTAAGCAGCAACTTGTCCTGGAAACTGGAATTTCTTCATTTGTGACTTGCTTTTTTGTTACTTTGAAGGAATAATTTTGGGAACTGCAATTTTGGGTCTTCTACAACTCTCCAGGTGTCCCTTGGACTTGGTTTTCTCACATATCTCATTGTGTTTTGCTCTGAGTGGTATGTTACAGCTCCAAAGCTTATTATATGCCAGTTCCCGTTCCTCCCTTCACCCTGAGTGTAGATGGATGTGTGTGTCATAGACCACTGATACTCCAGACAGTTTTGGTGACCTGGTCCCATCCATACTGAAGTTGTTCCCATGGTCCCTTGGCTCTCCTATGTCAGTGTGTCCGAGTGGGGTTTGTGTTGCACAGAGAAGCAGTGTGTGATCAATGGTGCTGATCACAAAGGCAATTCTGGGAGTGGCACAAGGCTCCTTGGGATGCCCAGTGAGAGCTTGCTGACCATGGCAGGTACCTGATGCTTTTAAAGCTCTCTGATCTCTAGGGAACGTGCAACATCAGATGGGTTTTCTCTCACCTTGGCAGAGTTTTGCC
>NW_010302169.1:3792-4025 GCF_000700745.2 Antrostomus carolinensis
CTCCCCCCACCCATCCCAGCCAGCCGGTCAACCTCCAGTCCTGCCCCAGGATCCTCCTGCCTCGTGTCACCCTTCTGCTGCCCCTTCTAGCCTTGTTATCACTGGGCAAAGGCCTGGGGAAAGATGCCACATCTGAAGAGGCTTGCTGGGCTTTTTATTGAGGAAGGAAATGCTGTGTGATTATGGCTCTGGCTACGGCAAGCTGACCTTTGGCTCAGGGACCAGACTGTTTG
>NW_010302170.1:0-5384 GCF_000700745.2 Antrostomus carolinensis
TGTCACCTGTGAATTTACTGAGGGTGCACTTGATCCTTTTATCCAGATCATTGATAAGGATGTTAAACAGAACTGGCCCCAGTACTGAGCCCTGAGGAACACCACTTGTGACCAGCAGCCAACTGGACGTAGCTCTGTTCACCACAACTCCTTGGGCCTGGCCATCCAGCCAGGTTTTACCCAGTGAGGAGCAGCCAGTTCCTGCAGAAGAACGTTGTGGGAAATGGGTGTCAAAGACTTTACTAAAGTCCACCACACAACATCCACAGCCTTTCCCTCATCCACTAAGTGGGTTTTCTTTTCAGAGAAGGAGACCAGGTTAGTCAGGCAGGACTTTCTAAACCCATACTGCCTGAGCCTGAGATATTACTACATTAAATGCAAAAGAAAAGTGAGTGTCCAGAGGAGCAAAAGGATAGATCTGGAGATGTCAGAAATGAGAACAGAGAGACTGGAGTCAGGAAAGCTGAGAGAAGAATATGCAGAGAGTGAGGATACGAGAGGCTGCAGACACCTGAGGAGTCAATTGGTAGAAGGGTACTGCACCATGATGATCAGTTGGAAGGGAAAAACCCACTTATCACCAGCCTACCTCATTAATTGGGAAGCTTCTGCAGAGACTGCCACTGGGAGATTCGTTCAACTGGAAGTAGAAAAGAAGACAGAGTCTCATGACAAGAAAGTAGAAAAAAAAGGACAGTCTTGGACTTTTTCTTTTTAATGCCTTCAATAGATTTCAGAGTGAGAGACAGACAGGGAGAGCAGAGGCTGGAGAGAGCAGGCAGCCCTTTTATGAGGATGTCTACAGCAGAGTGATGGTAGCTCACACTGCTGTACTCAAGCAAGCTTCAAGCCAGTCTCTAGTCAGGTAGAAGCTATTGATGAAAGATTATAGCTCCACATGAGCTGAGAAGCTCAACAAAATGCTGGGACATGTAGCCCACATCAGAACTGTCCTGCATCATCATCGTTTCATGCCTACAAAGGCCACAGTCACTACATCAAAGCAGGTGAACCCCTTCATCCTCATCTGGACATGAGTTCAAAATATGTTCCAGACAGGAAAGTTATGGAGGTGAAAGAGCTGGAGTATGGAAGCAAACTCTGAGGTCTCACAAAAGTTCCTGCTTGATGCTCCCCCACCTTTGGGTCACATTGTTACTGGAAGTCAGAGCAATGGCCAGACTTTTCTGTCTTTGGAAAAACAAGGGAGAAAGAGGGAAGATGTTTTTCAGCTCCCAGAGTTTCTTGACTTTACTGCATGGAAAGTTGTTGTCACCTGTAAAACAGAACTCCTGGCTTGTTCTTAAGCTAAAGGAAACGTTACTGACTCAAGTTGTTTTATAGATTCAGTGGATGTGGTGGTTTAATCACAGTGGGACCACACGGTCCTGCACTCACTCCCCCCACCAGGTGAGATGGGATGGGAATCACAACAAAAGGGCGCAGATCAGGATGAGTCCAGGGAGGGCTCACTCACCAGTGATGGTCACGGGCAAAACAGACTCAACTTGGGGAAGAAAAATCAATTTAATTTGTTGCCATTCATCTGAGTAGACAAAACAACCACATCTTGCATGTCCCCCCCACCCCTCCCTTCTTCCTGGACTCCAATCACTCTGCTCCCCATTTCTCTACCTTCCCCCCCAGCAGCACAGCGGGCGGGGAATGGGGGTTCAGTCAGGTCACCTCTGCTGCTCTTCCCGGCATGGAAGTCCAGGAACAAGATGTTCCAACACGAGCTTCCCGTGGAGTCATGGACCTCTTCGGGCTCAGCTCCCAGCTCTGGCATGGGGATATCCATGGGCTGCAGAATCACCCCCCAGCTCTGGGGGTCCACCCCAGCTCTGACACTGGGCAACTCTGGAGTCTCAATTCCAGTCACACTTGCCCTTGGGCTCAGCTTTTCTGCTCCAGCATGGAGTCCTCCACAACCTACACTTGGGTCTCTGCTTCACCATTGAACCTCCATGGTCTGCAGGGACCTCCTTTGCCTTCTCCTACTGCATGCTTGTGAACTGGGTGTCTGAGGTTCTCTGTCTTTCTCCTCCTCCTCCCTCCTGGGAAGGAAGTTCTTTCTTTGTTTAGACCAATGGTCTTTTGTTCAGGTCGATGGCCTCTCCTCCAGGTTCTCTCCACCTTCTTCTTTTCAGGACAGTCCTTCCCCTCACCAATATGGATTCTCAGAGTTGTTTCTCTAGTGCTCATTAGTTCAGCCTGGACTCTGAGGTCTCCACCTTGGAGCCAGGGGAGCTTTCATGAAGGTTTTTCCCCCACTACCAAAAACACCCCTCTTGTTCCCCCCACCAAAATAACCCCAAACACATGAAGGCATGAAAAATTTCTCGAATAAATGCATTTTCAGCCTATCTGCAGCCTTTGAAGAAGCCACTATTTTCTTTTGCTGAATGAGGTGATGTAACTCGTTCATATTTCAGGATATTTCAGGCCACCACATTTTTGGTGCTTAGGCAGTTTAGCTATTGAGCAAATGAGCCTAAGGACTACAAATAATACATAGTTACAGAGCAAGGATAAATTTACAGTGATGCACAGCTAAATGCAAGGTATCATTATTAAAAGGTCCTACAAAAGGGTGGTAGAAATGCCCTAGTAGGTACGTCAACAAATCATGGATCAGCAGGTAATTCTGGTTTCTCTTCCCACACACCTGGTAGCACCATAAAGTAATGACTGACTCTGCTGAAGAAATTAAGAAAGAGGAAGAAAAATTGATCTTCCAAAGTAATTACACAATATATATGGAGAGGTTTTTCCAAGGCATGATGGGTGGGCAGGTGTCAAAGTCTGTTAGAAGATTAATGACATGTAGGCACTTATATCCCCCAAATGCCTTGAAAATCAGCCCCACAGTTACAGACTTTCTCCTTTTCTTCTCATTATAAAAACCGATCCAAAATGGGACATGAAACATCAGAGTACACAGGTCTCTGCATATAAATGATATAAATGGGGGTGAATATCAGACTAATTTGCAAGACAAGGAAACTGTAAAATGAACATTTTTCTCTTCTTTTTTCTTTTAACATCTTCATTTCAGGCCCGTATAATTGGATGATGTAGAGCTTTTTGAATCATATATCTTGGCTTTGTGAAGTATCTCAAATGAGCACCTTGTCCCCTAAATGAGTGTTAGAACTTTCTGAAAAGGAGCAGCAGCTAGAATTTCCAACTGAAAAGTCACTACATCACACCCGGTCCAGCCCTCAGAGATACGGGGAAGGCAGCACGGGACTTCAGTGAGATGCTTCCCACATCCTTCAGCTTGTCAGCAGGTTTCAACCACTGAACTTCCTTATGAAGAGCATCACTGGATATCTTGGGAAGATCATGACAATAGCACCAATATCACCTGAGGTTATGAACTTCCTACTGGTTACTGACTATTAAATTTCTGCAATTTGGGACCTATTTGTCCAGGAGACTGAAAACAGATCAAGGTGTTAAAAAAGATTTGTGTTTTATTGTTATGGTTTGTTATTTATATGACTTTCTATATTTATCTATATTATTTTTTTTTAATTATCATAGAATTTCCTGGTTGGAAAAGACCCCTGAGATCATCGAGTCCAACCATAGCTATCCACTACTAAACCAGATATCCAAGCACCCCATCCACCTGTCTTTTAAACACCTCCAGGGGTGGTCATAGAATGATTCTAGAGTGTAGAGTGTGCCAGACTAATTATGTGATTTTCTTGCTTGTAACATGGTAGTTGTGCATGTCTGAGATGAAATTTCATGACAGGTCTTTCATTTGGCTAAAAAGGGACTAACAAAAGTTAGGGTACATGATTTTTGTATCACCTGATGTGTTCTAAAGGCTCTGAGACAATTCTATTTTCAGGAAAATCCAGGCACTTCCTCTTCAAAAAGCCTTGCTCTTTAAGGTAACTTTCATAAAACTCTCCAAGAAATGGAAGGCAGCCCAAGTCACTATTTTGGGGAGACAAAATATCTCCGCACTCAATTTTAAAACCAGAGTCTTCTAATAATATTTGAGCATAGCAGCCATCCTTTCTTTATTACTGCTGAAAAAAAATTCCATCAACTTCTTGACAAGCTTTAGGCAACTCACTATCTTCCTTTGAGATGACTGAACACAGTCAATTATAGCTGGCAAATCTATTGCAGATTTTCATCTGTATTGCCAAGTGTGCTCCCTAATTTGTTTTCTCTCTCTTTTTTTTTGGTGGCATTACTGATGTACAGCAGAAAATGGAATTTTCTACCAAGCTGGGTCCTGTTTTACAATATAACTGGCCCACTGTTTTTTTCACTTGTGTAAATCCAGTGAGTTTGTATAAACTATGCAGGACTCTACTTACTAATGACTGTGCCCTTGAAGAGGAGCTGAAACAACAGCAACGCATGTGTACAGTGGGTGGAACAAGCTTAACCCATGTGGGAAGTTTTGTGAACTTGGTGTGTTGTGGAATGTCACCTGGCACCCATATTGGTGTAAATATGAAATAAATAAAGTACCTCAACTCTGGGTGTAGCTTGGTGTCTGCACATTGGGTAAACGAACCCACTTTGGGACAATATTACTTCTGGCTTCTGAAAACAGCTGGTTTCTATCTCAGACAGGGTGAGAAGGAAATACTGAAGCCCAAGCTGTTAACAACACACGTTGTAGATTTAGACAAGATATAAGGAAGAAATTTTTTACACCGAGGGTGGTGAGACACTGGCCCAGGTTGCCCAGAGAGGTGGTAGAAGCCCCATCCCTGGAAACATTCAAGATCAGGTTGGACGGGGCTCTGAGCAACCTGATCTGGTTGGAGATGTCCCTGCTCACTGCAGGGGGTTGGACTGGATGGCCTTGAAAGGTCCCTTCCCACCCAAACCATTCCATGATTCTGTGATCTCCCCATCTTCATCTCAACCCAAGAGTTTTTTCACCTTATTTCTCCCCAATGTCTGGTGGGGGGTGTGGGGGTGTGGGGGGTGTGAGACAGCCCCAAACCCCCTTAGTATCCTCCCCCCAAACCTCTTTAACACCCCAAACCCCCTTAATATCCCCCCAAAAAACCTATTTAACACCAACCATTCCATGATTCTGTGATCTCCCCATCTTCATCTCAACCCAAGAGTTTTTTCACCTTATTTCTCCCCAATGTCTGGTGGGGGGTGTGGGGGTGTGGGGGGTGTGAGACAGCCCCAAACCCCCTTAGTATCCTCCCCCCAAACCTCTTTAACACCCCAAACCCCCTTAATATCCCCCCAAAAAACCTATTTAACACCCCCCCACAAAAACCCCCTTAATATCCCCAGCTGGGTGGGCTCTGGCAGCTGACCAAGTTCAACCCACCAGAACCGCCACCTGAATAAAGACACAATCTCCCTGTTATTTCAGCCTA
>NW_010302170.1:5501-5703 GCF_000700745.2 Antrostomus carolinensis
GTGTGTGTGTGTGTGTGTGCACAATTCAACATTAAGCTTCAAAGAAATGACTGGACATTTCTCATCACCTTGGCTCTTAACCTCCTTATCACCCAATCAAACATCTAATAAAGTGATACAGTGATTCTTCATCACTAGAGCAGATGCTTCTTCTACTCTGAACAGTTGGAATGATATTTTATTTATTTTATTTTATTTTATT
>NW_010302171.1:0-224 GCF_000700745.2 Antrostomus carolinensis
TTAGAGGGAGGTTAGAGGTTCCTGCCCACTCCCCAGGAGCACTTTTATGAGCACCTGGGACTTGCTGCTGCGTTTCCACATCCCGCAGCCATTTCCACAGCTGGGATGCTGCTGCGGGGTCTGGGGTGAGGAGGAGGAGGGATGTGCAGCTCTGTCGCAGGCTGCCTGCCTGGAGCATCGCTCTGTCGGGATGCGGGGTTTGCAGAGCTGGGGCGGCCGGCCAG
>NW_010302171.1:367-764 GCF_000700745.2 Antrostomus carolinensis
CTCGCTCACCGGCGCGTTAGTCATTTAGGCCATGGCTGGGGACGGGGTGTGACCAGGGTCCCCATGAGCCGTGGGCATGGGGGCTTGTTGAACCTGCTCTTTTGGGATGTTGCCAGGGAAAAGGGGGAGGGATGGGGGCACTTCTGGGCTTGCAGCCCACCATCCTCCTCCTCACTGCCCTGGGGAGGGGGCAGAGGGCAGCAGTGGAGCCAGATGTACATGGGGTATCTCTGGCTGGGCAGGAGGTGCTGGGATGGGGCCACCTTTGCCAGGCTGATGCTCGCAACTGCTCCCCCACCTCCTGGCCGTGGCTTTTTGGAGCTGGGCATGGCAGCAAGGAGGCAGAGGAGATGCTGTGGGGAGGCAACATCCCGCTTCAGGGATGGATTTGGAGTCA
>NW_010302171.1:1443-5032 GCF_000700745.2 Antrostomus carolinensis
AACAGGTTGCCCAGAGAAGCTGTGGCTGCTCCTCCCTGGAAGTGTTCAAGGCCAGGCTGGATGAGGCTTTGAGCAACCTGGTCCAGGGGAAGGTGTCCCTGCTGATGGCAGGGGGGTTGGAACTGGATGAGCTTTGAGATCCCTCCCAACCCAAGCTGTTCTATGAGAGGGCATCTGTGGAGGTTTGCAGGTCCCTGGGGATGGGACGAGACCCCAAGGTGCCAAGAAGCCACATGGGATGCTGCCACGTCCCCTTGCTCTGTGCAGGCATCATGGGTGTTGGGTGCCGGGGGCTAATTTTAAACCTTGGCCAAAACACTGTCCGGCTCATTCTGCCTCAGTGGGGAGGCAGGGAGAGGCCAGACAGTGAAATACCGGGGGTGCTGCCATGGGGCTGCCACCAAGAAGCCGGGGCTGGGAACAAAACCGGGGCTGGGCAGCCTGGCCTGTGTGCAGGGGAAGGCAGGGAGCTGCAGGGATGTGGAGGGGGGGATGTGCACGGGTGGGTTTTACAGAAGTGCCAGCTGTAATTTTAACCTGGAGTGGGTAGCTGCAGAGGAAGGGGCCTCCCAAATCTGCTCCTACCCAAAGCTGGGCTTCACACCATGAGGGTTGGGGTCTCGCTGGCAGCACCCCAGTCTTTGGGTGAGATGGGGGTGTCCGGGGGGGCTGTGGGAAGAGGGAGCTGCTCCTGCTACCAGCCAGGTGCCGAGCATGCTGGGAGAGGGGAAAGCCTCTGAGACTCATTCTGAAACAAGGCTGCCCTTTTATTCTCTTTTACGACTGCATTTTAATATCCACAAACACCCCTCCCTCCCCGGGCTGCTGCCAGCACAGCCTGTATCGCCTGCGCTTGGCCTGCCGAGAAACCCCAGCCAAACCCTGGGCCTCTGCGCAGGCTGGAGGATTATTTTTCCCCCTTGTTTTTTTTTTAATATATGTTTTCTATAGTTCTAATTAGATGGGCTTGAGGCTTGGCCAAAGCAAACACACCTGGGGGAGCCTCAATTTACAGACCCCATCTGCTGTGTCGGGGGCTCTGCTGCCTGCACAGGCGCTGCCTGGCCCCTTTATAGGGGAGGGGGCTGCTGAGGGGGTAGGACTGCTCCTACACCAAGCCACAGAGCAGCCTCCGCGGAGGAGGAGAGCCCAGCGAGGCAGCGCAGGGAGATGGTGCAGAGGCAGCGGGGTCCCCCCGTGGAGCCTTATCCCCCGGCAAGACCCTCATCTGACGTGGAGTTGAGGTATCTCCCCCCGCAACCAGTGCTGCTGCTGTGGTGGCATGGGGCTCTGCACCCACCAGGGCAGGATACTGAGGGGTGGGAGGATGCAGTGGGTGCCAGCAAGGTTTTGTCATCCCGGGGTGACAGCATGGGTGCATCAAGGGGTCACAGTCCCCAAAATCTGTGTGTGCCTGGGGAGGGAAGATGTGGGGGCTCCTTAGTGTGTCCGGGTGTGTGTTGTGCTGCAGGACCACCTACCCGGTGGCACCCATTTGGGGACTGTACGGGAAAGCAAGCAGGGGACATCAACATGCCAGGCCACCACAATGGTTTGCATTAACAGCCAAATCCACACTGGGCTGAGCTTCGGGTGCTTCTTCTCGCGACTGCTTGCTTTCTTGTGAGTCTTTTTGGCTGTGCTTTTATCCCTCTGATTGTTTCAGGAGGCCACCCTGAAGCCTCCATTGCTGGGACACTGAGCAGCACTGGCACACCCACACTGGGGTCTGAGGGGTCCCACATCATGTCGGTGCCTAGTCGGAGCTGAAGGAGCTCTTGGGGGTCTCTTGATTGCCCACGTTGGCATCCCACCTCTTCTGGGACTAGGATGCACACCCTGTGTGGTGTGGGCCAGCTCCCTTGGGTGCCACCCATCACTACAACTCATCCTGGAGGACATTTCCTCCTCCTCTCCATGCCCCATCTCTGAGGGATGTGCAGGGGACAGCGCTGTGCCCCCTGCTCCATCCCCAGGGATGGATGCAGCACACCATCCCCTCCCACTCCATCTGCCCAAGTGGTGACTGAGCAGGCAGCACTGCTGCAAACTGCCCTCCTGGTACCTGGGATACCACTGACTGCTCCCAGGAGGAGCTCCAACAGCTGCTTCACACTCCATCTCCACAGCTGGTGGAGTGGAGATGCCTGCAAAGAGAAATACTGGGTGCTTTGAGATGCACCCTTCTCTGGTTCCTCTGACCCCTTTGCACCAGCATCTCCATCTCAGGGCAATAATAACTATAGTTGCACCTTAAAATATATAACGCAGGATCTGGCCTCACCAGAACCTGCTGGCTCCCTTCAGGTGATGGGCTGGGCTGAGGGGGTTGTACAGGCTGCGACGTGTCTCCATCCCTCTCCAGCAAATGTACCAGGCTGGAGAGTTTCCCTGTGTGGGGGGGGATTCTGGAGAGACAGCGGCTGCTGGTCCTTGGTGCCTCTGGCCAGAGCCAGGGCTGTGCAGAGGGCAATTTGAGCTTTTTGTGAAGAATTTTGGAGCTGCCTTGGCCTCCAGTCAGAACAGGCTGCAACGGGAACATTTCGAAATTCTTTTGCATGAGGAAAATTCCACGGGCAGCCCCCCTCCAGAGAAAGTTTGGGATGGCTGAAATGTTTGGAGTGAGAGGCCGCTTGCTTTTGTTTACTCTGAACTATAACATTGGAAGAGGAGGGGGGAAAAACCCACAAGGGGGGGGAAAAAAAGACAATAGGAGCCTGTAAACATAGTCGGCCCTGAGTGGGGCCAGGGTGTCTCCAGCATCGTGGAAGATGTGTCAGCACGCTCACCGTGTTGCCCTGTTTCCCGCCCCCCCGAGCTCGGATACGATCACACTTAATCTTTCAAGGGAACTTGGTTGGATTTTTTTCTCCTCCAGCAGAAAACGACCTGATGGATGTTTTTCCAACCTTCTCAACTTGGGCAGGGCACAGCCCCCCATCCCCTAGCCCTGAACTGCAGCCCCCAGCCTCAATGGTGGGCTTCTACCCCAGCTTTTCCTTCCTTCTCCACCTCTCCTTTTGGCTTGTGGCTGCCATCTGATTGACCTGGCAGGAGATGGGGGGCATGGATGCTGCTGCAGCAAGATGTTTCCCCAGCCTCCATCCCTGACACATTTGTTATGCCCTGCTGCATCCCTGGGGCTGCCTCCCCTTAGCAAAACAGGCAGGGATTGCCTCCAAACTTGGAGAATGCAAACCGTGGTTATCCCATCAGGTGCCAGAGCCTTGCACCAGCATCACGCATTGATGGGATTCTGCAGCTGCCATCCTTCTGCCATGCAGGGGCAGTGCCAGTGGGGTGCAAAGGGTTAATGGGCCACCCTTTGGTGCTGGCTTTCATATGGCTACCCAGGTGGCCCTTAATGACACTTCTTCCTACCCAAAAGCGATTTTGTTTTGCAAAAGGAGAGACAGCAAATTGCTAGCTGGGGGAGCGTTTGGGTAAGGTGAGCTGTTTCTTTTGGCCCTGCTGCCCCAACGCGTTTTGGCTGACCCGGGCTCCTTCGTGTCTCAGGGATGGAGCTGAGCCTGATGGCTTACAGGCAGGGGGAAGGATGGGGGGAGCACCGGGTTGTGGGGAGATGCTG
>NW_010302171.1:5133-13678 GCF_000700745.2 Antrostomus carolinensis
GCTTTCACGTGTACGTACATATATATGTCTGTCCCCTATATATATGGATGAATATGGTCTGGTATCAGCTCTAGGGCCATTTTATGGGGGGAGTATGTTCTGAGGGGTACAGACGCTGCTGGGAGAGTGAAATGCTGGGGTGCAGGCTGCTACCCAGCTGTCACCATGCTGGGAGCTGCGGGTTCACCAAAACCTCTGCCAGGATGGGCTGAGCCCAGGAACAGAAAAATATCCTAAATCCTAAAATGCTCCCGGGACAGGAAAAGGCTTTCCCACCCTGCTCTAATCACAGGGTGGCCCAACTCCCTGCCGGCGGGGCCCACCCGGGGTTCAAGATCCAGCACCATCCATGTCTGTCCCTGTCCCACAACCATGTGCCAAGAACAGTGGGGGTGCAGGCCCCCCATAACTCCATCCCTGTGTCCTAAAAATAATCTCCTGGCTGTAAAGAAGCCCACCGGTGCTACAGCTACGGTACTGCTGGGTTTCTTTACAGCTGGGAGATTATTTTTAGGAATTTCTCTGGCACATGGCTTCGAGGTGGGGGGAGTGTGGGGATGGGGATGGAGACGGGGGGACCCCTTCTCTCCCCCCTCCAAATGCAATGCTGCCAGCTGGCATGGCGTCGGGGCTGCTGGCTGCTAACAGAGCCTTCGCTGTTTTGGCCCTTGCCAATGCCTCCGGTTACAAGTGGGAGCCAGAGACTTCTCTTTCCCATGGGATGGAGAAGGGGAGGGTGGAAATTGGGGTGCTGGGGTGGGAGTTTCCTGGCTGGGGTAAGAGAAAAACCTAACCTTCACGAAGCTACCACCATGCCAAGGGGTGGGGTAACCCCCCAGCACCAGGTCCCACTAGCAGCCACCAGTCCCATGGAGGAGATGGGTGGCCCTTGGGATGTGGGGATGGTTTGGGCTTGGCTTTGGACACCAGTGTGGCTGTGGTGGTCACCTGGGCATCACCAGGGAATGTTGTGGGAAGGGTTAGTCTGGATTGAATAGAGACGTGCATTGTACCTGGCTGTGAAGATAAACTGGTTCCCTGGGCAACACTGGAGTTAACCCAGTGTTTGGGCTAAACTGGGGTTAATCCCATTCCTGGGTTGCACTGGGTTTATTCCCACATTTGGATTGTGCTGGGGTTTACCCTGTGTTTGGGCTGAGCTGGAGTTTAACCCCACATTTAGGCTCAATTTGGGATTAACCCTGCTTCTGGGCTGCATTGGGTTTAACCCCACATTTGGACCGCCTAACCCCATGATTGGCCTGTGCTGGGTCTTACACCACGTATTGGCTGAGCTGGATTTAATTGTGCATTTGGACTGCACTGGATTTAACCCCAAATTTGGACTGCACTGGGTTTAATCCCACTCCTGGGCTGAGCAGGATTTAACCCTGCTCCTGGGCTGCGTGGGGTATAATCCCATGTTTAGTGTGCGTGGAATTAAGGCCCACACTGGGACTGTACTGGGTTTAGCACAGCGTTCAGGCTGCACGTAAGGTTTACTGAGCAGCCCTGGCCTCACACGGAAAGGCTACAACTGGTTTTGCTGGTATAACTGGGGTAATTCCAGTGTGCTGGGGTTGCACTGGCTGCAGTTGTGCATGTGTGTGTGCTGGCTCCGTTCAACCTGGCATGGGGGTCCGTGGGTGCTCAACACCCCACCAAAGGGTTGCAGAGGAAAACAACCCTTTTTGAGGTCCCCAAGGCACCAAGGGGCTGGGGACAATGAGGGGGGCTCTCCCCTTGGCATTGGGAAGCATCGTCCCAGCAGTGACCCAGGGTGGATGAGGAGTTGTCTCTGGGCACTGCTGGTGGTTCTGGGCGCTGTGCATGGCCCCAGTGGCTCTGGAAGTGGTGGGGAACCTCTCTGCCAGCACCCATTGCTGGGCTTTCTCTGGGCACCCAGTGCCTGGGATGGTGCCAGAGGCATTTAGGGGACAGGGCTGGCTTGTTGCAGGGGACTGTTCCAGCAGTGGGGTCAGGGTTCCCCCCACCCTGAAAGTGGATGTTGATGCGATGATGATGGAGGTCACCGATGCTGCAGGGATGGGATGCTGCCGGGTTTTTAGGCAAATCAGTGACCAGGTGGATGCGCTCAAGTCATCCTCATAGTGGGGCACAGCACTTCCGCAGGGCTACCAGGACAAGGGGGTGTTAATGGTCCTGCATTCCCAACCCCATAGGACAGCAAGAAGAGGGAAAATCCTACTGCTGCTTCAAAACGCCGCTGCCCTTGTCCATGGGATGGGTTTCCCATAGCAGGCACTGTCAGTGAGGAGTGTCAGGGTGCACGGGCAGGGATGCTCCCCTGACTGAGGGTTTTCTTTACTGTGAGGGTGCCAGAGCATTGGAACGGGCTGCCCAGAGAGGTTGTGGAGTCTCCTTCTCTGGAGATGATCAAAACCTGTCTGGGTGCAGTCCTGTGCAACTTGCTGTAGGTGAACCTGCTTTGGCAGGGGCGTTGGACTAGATGATCAGAGGTGAGGTCCCTTCCAACCCCGACCATTCTGTGAAGGACAAGAGTGCAGCATGATACCATCTCCAGGGTGTTAGAGCCAGTCAGCGTGAGGCATCACCCATTGCAGAGAGCCTTTTTGCAGGTGGGCAGAGCTGCTAAGTGCTCTTGGGTAATTTACCACATCTCCTTTGCAGCCGTGCTGCCCCAGACCATGCTGGGGAGAGGCTGGGAGGCACCCCAGTTTTCTGTGCTCAGTGGGGAGCATCCTGTATCTCCCCACTGCCTTCTTCAGCCCTGTGGCATGGCATCATCTGCTGGTGTCCCAACCATCACCCACACCCCGGCTCTGCGTGCGGCTCATTCTCTTTGAAGAGCAACTTCAAATGAAGCAAAGAAAAAAGAAAAAAAAAAAAAAAAGAAAACAAAACCCACTGTCTTTCAAAGCACCAAACGCAATGGAAAGTTGGCTTCCCCCAGGAATCTGCGCTGGGCTTTGCCAGACCATGGCAGGCAACTGCCCGGGGGACTGTCACACCCCACTGTGTGTGCTGGTGTGGCATTGGTGCTGGTGCACGTGACTGTGATTTTGGGGTTGTTTTGGCTCACAGCATTTCAGTTTGGATGCAGGATTTCAGTTTTTGATCCAGGAAGGGGATCACAGCAGGATTTTTCCCTGCAGCTCCCCCAAAAATCTTTTAGATGAGCTCAAATTGCATGGACAGCGGGGTTGGTGAAGGATAGAGAGTGGCACCTTATGTTTCTGGCTGACATCCACAGGTGCCATGCACAGCCTGGTCACACTGGCTGTGCCGGTGATGGGAGCATCCCGTGCTGTCTGGCATCGCTGCCTTCCCTGCCGGGGCCAAGCCACGGCCACAGGGTCTCTCTGCCCTGGCCATGGCCCTCTCGGGCTGGAATTAACATGCAGGCAGGAAGAAAAGCTCTGATTGTTCCCTCTGTCCCTGCTCAGCTCCAAGACCACTGTTCCAGGACTCCCCGTCCCTGGGATATGTCACCACTGGTGCAGGCATAGAGGAATGCTTTCTCCGCCTGTGTGCCCGTCTGTGGGGTGCAGAGGCGCTGAGGAAGATGGCCTGGCAATGCACATGCATGTGCCTTCCTTTACATGCCTGTTTTCCCCTCGATGAGGCAGTTTGGTTGCAGAAAGTAAAGGGATCCTTTCTGGGCAGGCTGTTTTTCAGCTCTGCCTGTCCCAGAGCTCCTGGCCCCCTGCCACCCCGCCACAGCCGGGGCGGGCAAGGGCTCCGGGTCTTCCCCAGCTCTGCGGCTCCTTCCCCTTTGTTTGTGGCCTTTGGGCGGGCGAGGAAGGGCTTGCCCTGTTTCTTCTCTCTGTGGTGATGCTTGGCTCTGGCTGGGCTTTGGCAGTGCTCAGGCGGGTCATTTCCTAAGCCAAAGCATGTGGCTGAGGGAGTTGGGTGCTTCCTTCCCCCACGCTGCACTGGCAGGGGTGGTCAGCTGCCCAAAAGAGCCCATCTGAGGCTCATGGGGTGTTGGGGTGGGGGTGGGAGGCCCTGGGACAGAGGGTGCGGGAGCGTGGGAGGAAGCGGGGTGCCCCTCAGGGTGAGTGGTGGTGACCACTGAGGGGTCACCATGGAGATCAGGGGTTGGGGTGCAGATGAGGATGGGGTCTGCAGAGTTGCCCTCTGCCACCATGCAGGGGTCTGGGGTGTCTCTGGGTCTGTTGGCAATACCACCCACAGCCAGGCTGGCCAGGCAGGGCTTGTGCTGTTCCCCAGGGATGTTAGCAGTGGCTGGCTGCAAATCATGCCATGCCCCAGCCTTTTCCCTTGTCCATGTTGGGAAAGGTACCTTTCAGCATTGTGGCTCTAGGGTCATTTTTTCCAGGCTTGTCTTGAAGTGCTTAGTGGCCCTGAGACCTGGCAAACTCATGCCAGCAGTGAGCCAGCACCCAGAGCATGTTCCCCTTCCACAGAGGAGCATGGTAGGTGATGGGTACAGCAGCTCTGCCTTCACCCTCCACAGTGTTTGCATGAAAATCCAGGGTGGTTGGAAGAAGAAATGTAGTTTTTTAAAAACTATTTCTCTCTCCACACTAACACATTCTCCCTGACCCTCCCCCAGCACCATCCCCTTAACTCTGGCCCACGTGGTGTTTGGAATTATTTTTGGTTGCTGCTTTTGTGTATTTTAAGTTCTTTTTTTTTTTTTTCCATCACCAAAATATTTTACTTTCAGGCTGAATGTTCCCAGTTAGTTACCAGCATAGTTTTGGCAGAGACCTTTTAATGATGTTTCTTGGGAAGATTTCTACAAGTGGTTTGGTAGGAAAAGCTTATGACAGTCTCAGGAAATTATTTACATTTGAGGCTTGTTTTTGAGGCTGCTGGTGTGTTCAGGACGGGGCTAATGTGGGGTGCATGCCTTCCCCCCTGCACTTGGTGGGTTGCAGTGCATCACCCTGTAGCTCTCCTTTTTTTTGCCATACAATTTTGTCTCTGGCTGTGGATAAGACAGGAGGAAATGGCCTCAAGCTGCATGAAGGGAAATTTAGATTGGATATGAGGAAGAATTTCTTTGCTGAAAGGGTTCTCAGGCATTGGCAGGGGTTGCCCAGGGCAGTGGTGGAGTCCCCATCCATGGAGGGATTGAAGAGTCGTGTAGACACAGTGCTGAGGGACAGGGTTTAGTCGGGGACTTGTCAGTGTGAGGTTAATAATTGGACTCGATGATCTTAAAGGTCTTTCCCCATCTGGGCAATTCTGTGATTCTGTGATTCAAGGGCACCAGCCCACAGGAGAATTGGCAGCTGCTCCAGGATACTATTCCAGAGCTGGAGCATCCCTCCTCTGAGCATCCCACCTCAGCTGTCGAGCCCAGGAGACTCAGAGGGACATGGATTTTTGCCCACGAGCTGCAGCCTGTGCTTGGGGCTGACAAGGAGCTCACTGCTTCCCACGCCCTCAGCCCCTGCCTGTCTGCAGCCAGGAGCAGAGCCCGACAATACAGGTGTGAATAAATGGATTTGTCCGTTTGTGAGAGGTGGACAGGGGGTGTCTTCCAGGGAGAAATGATTCAGCTGTCTGCGCCTGCTGAGGACAGGCAGGGCTGGCTGACAGGGACAGTGTGACCCTGCTGATATGGATGGCACGATGCTGACCAGAATGGATGTCCTGGGGTGATGCTGGCTGGCACAGATAGAGTGATACTGGCTGGATAGACAGGGTGACAGTGGCTGATATGTGCAGAACAATGTAGGCTGAGATGGACACTCCGGAGCAATGCTGGCTAGGATGGATAGGGTGATGCTGTCTGGCACAGACAAGGTGATGATGGCAGGGACAAGTGTCTCATGCCAGTGCTGGCTGGCAGAGACAGAGCAATACTGGCTGGGATGGACAGAGTGATGCTGTCCATCACTCTGCAGGGTGACACTGACTGATATGTACAGAACAGTGCAGACTGGTTTGGACACTTCAGAGCGATGCTGGCTGGGATGAACAGGGCGATGTTGGCTGAGATGGACAGGGAAGTGCTGGCTGGGATGGACAGGGAGATGCTGGCTGGCACAGACAAGGGTGGGGAGACCCAGGTCTATGGCTGGGGTTGACCTGTGGAGAGCTAGGTGCACGTTCCTTCCTCAGCATCTCCCTCACTGGTGGTGTCTGAGTGGGAGGAAGGGGGTTCAGGGACATTCTCCCTGGGCCCAGAGACCCCAAACAGCGTGGAAGGGCACAGAGCTTCATGGACCAGCCTGCAGCAGGTGTGGGGATGGGCAGTGATGTGGGACCCCCAGCCAGCCCCACAGTACTGTCTGAGCTCTCACAGATCCACTGCCCTGGCTGTGTCAGCCTGTTCAGATCTAATTGCTATCTCATGCTACACAGAAACAGGCCAGAATTTCTCCTCAGTCCCTTCCCGCTCCAGCTACACTGCTGCAGGTCTCTGGACCACCCCAGGCCTGGGAGCCAGCCAGGGCTCCCAGCACAGGACTGCAATGGCAAAAAGCAAGTAGTGCTGCCAACCCACACAGCCCCAGGCTCCTGGTCAGTGTTTGCCATTTGTGTCCCCCCCCAGGCATGGGGACTCCTTGGCAGCTGGGGAGTGGCTGTGACAGTGGCACAGACTCTGCCAGCTGGCCCAGCTGGTATCCCAGTGGTACGGTCCCCGTGCTGTCCCCAGCAGGATGGGGTGAGATGAGGGGAAGATGTGGGGTCTGTAGTCCTGCAGGGATGCTCTGGGCTGTGGACTCCGCTGGCTACCCCACTGTCGAGGGTAACATCGTCTCCCTCCCCGCTCTACCTCCTCCAGATGCGCAGTCCCATCCCAGGCCTGGTCAGGGTGATGGTGTTCCTCGCAGCAGCCCTGGCGTCGGCTTCCCTCGCCATCCCCGAGGGCTGGGGAGAGGAAGGTGAGACCCCCCGAGTCCCCTGCACAGCCCCCACATCCCAGGCATGGGGACCCTGGAGGCAGCCCATGTTCCCCAGGGAGGCACAGACCTACCAGAGTTGTGGCATACACAGAACACAGCCCCACAGCATCCTCTGACCAACCTCCCCCTCTTCATCTGCCCATCGCCCAGCCACAAGTGGGACCAGTCCTTCCCAGTCCCCCATGGTGGTACCTGCATGAAACAAGACCCCACAGCCAGCACCCAGCTCCCCATGGGGGTACAGCCCCAGGCTGCCCAACTCAACCCCCAGACCTGGCATGGGGTGGCACGAGGTGCTAACACCCATCTGGGGATGTCTGTGTCCCTCCAGGTGTGCAGTACGGACAGGTGGGGACAGATGTGACCCTCTTGTGCACCGGTGCCCATGCCAGGTAGGTTTTTTCCGTGCACACCGGGGGATTTATCCAATGGGATGGTCACCCCGCTGTCCCCATCCTCTAATGCCACCTGCCCGGTCTCTCCTCCCCAGCTCACCGGTGCAATGGAGACGGGCGGGTGCCATGGCACTGCCAGAGGGCTCAGCCATCCGGCAAGGAGCCCTGCTGCTGCCACATGCCAGCTTGGCCACTGCAGGAACCTACAGCTGCCACAGCGAGGATGGTGGCCTTCTGCACGCTGTGTCCCTGCGACTGGGGTGTGAGTAGTGTGTCCATGGGCTGGGGTTTGAGGGGTGTGTGGCACCACCAGTCATGCCCACAGCCCTGGCAGCAACTTGCCAAGAGGGGACTTTGTGGTGACACAGGAGTCCCTGCGTGCCAGCTGGGATGTGGGATGGGGGATTCCTTGCTGACCACTGCTCCCCCCTGGACCCCAGACCTGCCAGGGGTTCCCTTTGTGTCCTGCAGAGCATCTGACTACGAGAATTTCTCCTGTTCCTGGACCTCCAGTGTGGAGACCTTCCTCCCTACCAGATACATCACAACCTACAGGTGATGTCTCCATACAGGGCATGGTCTCGGGGGTTTACACGGTGAGCCCTGGGTCCCAGCCAAGGATATCCACCAAATCCTGTTGTCCATCTGGATCCACAGCCTGAGCTCATCTCCTGCCCCAGTGTCCATGCTGTACGCTGGAGCAGGTCATGTTTCAGGTTGAGCAGAGCACCAAGCATTTGCTTGCTCCAAGGGTGATCCCCAGTAGCACTGGGGGGCTGGCACAGGCAGAATCCCTCCCTGCCGACAGCTCTGCCAGCACAAGAGGGGCTATAGAAGAGAAGCAGGTCATCTGCTGAGTGTTTCGGCATGCTCTGGGATGAAAGGAGCCCTGACAGCATCACTGCTTCTCATTATCCCGGCAGGCCAAATTAACAGGCTGCTTTGAAGTCAGTTGGAGTTCATAAAGCACAACCCTGCTGAAAGCTGCAGGAGTAGGGGAGCTGGGGGCTCGGCAAGGAGGGGGCTGTGTGGAGCAGTGGGGGCTCGGTGGGGAGAGGGTGGTGGGAAGCAAGGAGATTTGAGGTCTTTAGGGTCCTTAGCAAAGCCAGCTACTAGGGAGCTGCTTTTATCAGCATCCCTGTGCCCTTACTGCTGCTGCGTGATGAAACCCTGGGTGGGTGGGGGGGGGTCCTCCCAGAAAGACCCTCCTGGGTACCATGCTGCCTCATTCTCCTGGGACTCCCGGCTCCTGCTGCCAGGCTGCTCACCGGCAGGGCTTGG
>NW_010302172.1:0-202 GCF_000700745.2 Antrostomus carolinensis
GGGCGTCCCCCGGGCCTGCAGCACCCGGTTGCCGTTCCCGGTGCTCGCTCGTAGCAGACTAGGGTCTCTGGGGCGGCCTGGTTCTCCGCCGCGCCCCGAGAGAGCGCTCCGCGGAGCCATCCCCGCTCTCCCGCCGGCTGTCGCTCCCCTTCAGGAGCGTTTGGAGCTACGGCGATGCCCCGCCCGGCCGCCCGTTCCTCCC
>NW_010302172.1:317-16974 GCF_000700745.2 Antrostomus carolinensis
TGGGCCGCTCTCGGCCGCGGTCGCTGCCGAGGTCCCTTCGCTCGCTCCGGGGAACCCGCGCTCGGGGGGAGCAGGGGGAGCTCCGGGCCGAGCTCTTCTGGGGGTGGCAACTTCAGGTCCTGTCCAGCTCCGTGTGTTGAGGGCATTAAACAGAATAAAGCTGTGAGCGTGCTGTTCCCTTGCTCTTATTTCTATCATATTTCAGCATCCTGCTTCCATACAATCTGTTATCAGCCATGAGAATGTTTATTTTTACTCATTTGTCTAGTTGATTTTTTTTATTTTATTGCTGTAGGGGTTATAAGCCAATAAAGTGATAAGGTAGGCAGAGCTCCGCCCAGATCAGCAATCAGTGTACTATACCTGGGTCTAGTTAAGGGATGAAGAGGAAACTTTGTTATCACAGTCTGTCGTGGTGTTGTCAGTCAGCTAGAAATAGCTGCTACAAGGAAATGCTTGAGAATGCCAAATAAAACTAAATAAAAGTGGAGTGGTAGCTGTCACGTGCAGATTTGATTCATTCTGTTGTGCTGTGAGGTCAGCCCATTGTTCTAAATCGTGTGAATCCCCTGACAAGGCTCTTACTTTTCGGTCCTGCTCACTGCATTGATGTATAGTTCTGCTCTGCTGCTTCTTGTGATGTGACAGACCAGATGAAAATGTTTCTCTTTGCACATCTCTTAGTGGCTTTTTATGTAACGATTCCTGCTTAAATGTTTGGAACAAAAAAAAAAAATAGCATTGCAATTTTTCTTGAATATTTTCTGCACCTTGGAACATAAAGGGAAGAAGCTTCCCCTCCATTGGAAAAGCACTTTCAGCAATTTCCTTTAAATTCACATTATTCCATCTGTGATACCAGCCCTTATTTTCTTGGGTGCCCACATTGTACAACTCGCATTCCACCTCAAGATAATATGAAAAACTTTTTCCATGCTGATTTTCTCTTACAAGCACAGAGACTGAAAGTTTGATTCCTGTCGTATCTCTTTGCCTTACCAGCCCTTGTCGTAGAGTTTGAGTCTGATTGTCCTCGTGTAAAATGAGGTACCAGAGCAGAATTTCTATTTGCCACATTTCTGATGGGGGAAAAAAAGCTTTTTTTAGGTGTCTGTGGGCACTTTTTGTCATGTTAGTATTTTATTTTGCGCTTTCCTTTTTCCTTTCCATGGGCCTGACGTGTTGTTTTGTTCTCTTTGCTCTCCTTACACAAAGGTTGGTAGAGTTTGGTTGTCACTGTTGCCTATTCTGTTGTCTAAGTGTTCCACATGTGCTCTGGGTGAGCCAGGAAGAGACTTGAATGTTTGTGAAAAATTACTAAATGAAACATATGAACAACTTTTCCCATGTTATTTCTAATACTGAAACTGCCAACGCTGTCTGTCTTTTGTGATTTTCAGGCTATACATCTGCACAAATGTGAATCTAATTCTTTTCTGTTGCCCTGCCTTTTGCAGGTTGGCTTGCAGTCAGCTTTGCTAATTCTTCCAGGGAGTTAACTTTGCCATCAGAAATGGAGTACAGGACTCAGCTACCACATCCCGAGTGACCACATCCTTCCATACAAAATGGAGAAGAAGCGGAGAAAGAAATGAGCCTGTTGACAAGGCTGAACCTGGAAAGACCATGAAATCTCTACTTATTTTGAAAGCAGCTTTAAGAATATCCAGTTGATCGGCACAGTGAAAGCAACGTTTACTGAAACAAAAATGAACTAGTTTTTATAAAGAAGAAAATTGTGGTTTGAATATACGGAATTTTTGGAATGGAAATATTTTCTTCTATGACCATGAAGTCTGCAAACATCTGGTTTGTTCTGGTTGTTATTTTACTCTGTGGCAAAAAACACTTCAGTACCAGACTAGGGAATTCCTCTCATGAGGCTCACATATGTCCTGGATGTTCTCGCCTTACTTTGAAAGTGGAATTCACTTCGACAGTCGTCGAGCATGGTAATAAAAGAGTTAAGCAGTTAAAAAAAAATCCCCAAACCCTGTGAATTTCAAGTGTATGTTACTGATTTGTGGTGTTTGTGCAATGGTAACATCCAGAGAGTTTCTGTAGAAGCATATCGTCTGCTAAATCCTCTTTATTCAAAAAGAGAAACAGATTTTTTCAAAGGTTCTTGGTTTAACTGGAGACAAGATTCAAAGAACAAGAGAAGGAAGACAGGGGGAAATAAAGATATTAAAATTGAAAGTGGAGGATGAAGGCTCAGGTGGGCAGACCTGGTCACTTTGGTGTGTTTAGTAGCTGTTGTGACCTGGCCGGTGGTGTGGTTGAGGCTCTTTTATGAAACATAACCCCAAGTGAGCCTTGAAGGGGTGAGGAAGGTGTGGGTTTGTTCAGTAAAAAGTTTGGAAGCAATAACACGTGTGTGGAAAAATTGCAAAGGTAATTGTGAAGGGAGCAGGTAAAAGGCAAAATGAGGCAGATATCACTGCTGAGATGACAGAGGACAGCAGTAGGACACCTTCACCCTGCGTCCACTTACTGCCTGAGCTACCTGGAATATTCCCACAGTGAAGCTGTGTGTGCTGGGTGCTTACAGGCAGGATGTCTGGGAACATTTCTGTGTGTAATTAGACAAAGACTTAATGACGTGAATGCTGTGGCGTGTGCTGGGGCTGAGGACTGCTCACAAATCACTGATGCAGATCAAGGACCAGAGTGTTGGGACCAGCTTCGTTCTCTGTGTGTAGCTGGCAGTAATTTGCTCTAAAACTCATTCTTTAAATCATCCATGTCGAGCAGCATATTGAATTGGCATGGCAAGCAGTTTATACTGCTGGATATAACAGTAAGTCTGTTCCCTCTCCCATCAATTTATTGTGTAAATAAATTGATATTTACAATTCTACCTTCCTTTCAAAGGTTTTTATCATATTTTGCAGGTTTCCTGATGGGGAAAAAAAGAGAGAAAAAAAACCCAAAAGCATTATGTAGTGCAGAAATAAATTGCAGATTTCTAAAAGCAACAAAGTGCCTCAGATTTTTATTATTTGTTGTGGTTAAAGAAAAACAAGGAAATATTTGGATGTTTGCAGTGTGAATGCATGAGTGAGCTGCTTAAACATCAGTTCTGATAAGTCGTGTTCTTGTTCCAGAGTATATTGTGGCTTTTAATGGATACTTCACAGCTAAAGCTAGAAGTAAATTTATTTCAAGTGCACTAAAAAGTAGTGATATTGAGAACTGGAGGATTGTACCTCGAAATAACCCAGCCAGTGACTATCCTAGTGATTTTGAAGTTATTCAGATCAATGAGAAACAGAAAGCTGGAGTACTGACACTGGAAGATCATCCAAACATCAAGCGTGTAACACCTCAGCGGAAGGTCTTCCGGTCACTCAAATATTTGGAGTGTAAGTATTTGTCAGCGTGGCTGCATGAGATCTGCTTTGGAAACATTTTAGCGTTATTTCAGACCATCAGCTTGACATTACACAAATGGGAATTGCCTTACAGTTTTTCTTTATTTTTACAGAAATCTATTCTTTTGCCTAAAAAAAATGATCAGGGTCTTGTCATACCTTTGCTAAAGTGTGGCAATGTAGGAATGTTTCTTTTGCAGCAGTCAGTTACCTGGAACTGTGGACCACTCTGTCTGTAGTAGATAAAACAGAAGCTTTTACTGATTTTGCTTAGAGGAAATGGATAGTCATTCATCTAAAACTTTTGTTATAACAGTATGATGTGTATATTTGCATAAGAATTTGCTCTTTTGTGTTTTTTCTCATACTGTTTTTTCTCTTCTTCGTCCTAATTCTGCGTAGCTGATCCAGTGTTGCACTGCAATGAAACCAGGTGGACTCAGAAATGGCAGTCATCTCGTCCCTTGAGAAGAGCAAGTCTTTCTTTAGGTTCTGGCTTCTGGCATGCTACAGGTCGACACTCAAGCAGGCGTTTGCTGAGAGCTATCCCACGCCAAGTTGCTCAGACCTTGCAGGCAGATGTCCTCTGGCAGATGGGTTACACAGGTATGCTTTTGTTTGTCTGTTGGCTTAGAACAACTGCCTCCTTTGAAAGCAATTTGAAAAAACAAATGAAGTGTAAGGAAAGGCTAATTGGCTCCTGTGTGTTAATCTCTCATTGGGTGCCAGTTCCAGAAAAATTGAGATATACTTTGTTTTGAGATATGTTGTGCACTTACAGAGTGCTTTTCTGTGTGTGTGTGTACTGCACTTAAGAGAAATCAGTCATATTTATAATCTGTAAGCTGAATTTGAATTGGAATGAATTGGAATGAATTGAATGAATTGGAATATGAGTTTTCTTTAAAATCTATAATTTACTGAGCTTGTAAATTGCATGCTACATTAAGCATAAAAGTTTTCTTTGTCTTGATGGAGTTGCTGTAAAGCTGAATCACAAGAAGCAGTGCTGTTCTATTACAGGTGCTGGTGTGAGAGTAGCAGTGTTTGACACTGGTCTGAGTGAGAAACATCCACATTTCAAAAATGTAAAGGAGAGAACAAACTGGACTAATGAGAGAACCTTGGATGACGGTGAGTTACTGTGCACAATTGTCCAACTGTCCCTGACACCGGCCTTTTCTGTTTTCTGTTGTAAAACTGTCATTGCTGCTGTGGTGCTAACATCACAACTGAAACTTGAAACTGTCTCTCTTGCGATTTTAAGCTTAATTTTGCAATGTACCGAGCACTTTGTACTCGTAGCAAATTCTACAAAGAGTATTAAGGTTAAGGATGTTGCATAAGTCTCCTTTGAATCATATGTGGCGTTTCATCATCGTTTTTGAAAAATGTCAGGGCAAGAAGATGTTATGGAAGCATAAGTACATTGTCAGATTAGGAGGAGGTGAGAGCAAACCCCACAAAACTGGTTGTTTCCTGTTCTTTTTGATGTATTCTGCTGTTTCACACTGCATAGCTATTTCCATTCTTATGAGAGAACATTTCCTTCTTTACTGTGCAGTCCTAAACTCATGAGAGTTTTGGCAGCTTCCTGTGAGATTTTTTCAAATCTATATAAATTTTCATCAACACACACTGTGCTGGCTCATGCCCATCAACATTCCAAAGAACTTTTTATTTTCTTCAGTATGTTTGTGTTCCTTTTTCATATGTTGACCCTACCTTGCCCTGACTGTATTCACAGATTATTAACTTCATACAGTCTGGGTCAGTGAGTCAGTTGGCAATTTAACCCCCTCGGAGTTCAAGGTATATCTTGCTCAGTCTCGTGTGCACCTGAATCATACGTAGTATTTCTTTGCATTGCAGCACCTGCTTTTGGTAGTACTTTTTATTAGTTCTCTGCCCAGATGGTTGCTGGACAGGTAGATTTGAAATACAGAAATGTAATGCAGGCAATCCCATAAAGCAAAAGCTAAATTATTTTCTTAGGAGAGGAAAAAAAGTGTTTTCTTGTCTTATTTTTCATCCTTAACAAGATATGGTTATTGCAGAGTCAGGATAAAAATCTTTAAAGCAGTTTCCATAAAAATACATTGGCCTTGCATTATTCCAAAATCATTTTTCACTCCTGATTGCTGTGTGTATACCTTGATTTCATTGGCATTGATCAGGAGTGGGTAGACTGGGGAGTGTAGCATTAGAGTTTCATCGACTGGTTGTCTGGCTACGCAGTGCTGGAAGTTCTGGCCCCACTGAACCAAGTGCTAAAATATGACTCAAGACTGGGACTGGTCTTAGTGTTTGCAGTTTGTTGTAAAGTTTGTTAGATTGATGTGATTTTTGGTGTAGACAGTGTTTAACAGTATGAGTCCTTGACAATGAAAGAGTTTGTCTTCTAACATCTTATTTGGTTTCCTTCTCCCTGTGATAGGTTTAGGCCATGGGACTTTCGTAGCAGGTGTGATAGCCAGCATGAGAGAATGCCAGGGATTTGCTCCAAATGCAGAACTGCACATTTTTAGAGTGTTCACCAATAACCAGGTAACTATTTTACATGTGTTTCAATTTCTGCCTTTCCAGATTAATGCTGTATTAATCCTTTCCTTTGTGAATATTACAGGTACTTGTGATTGTTGACTTATTTTCTTTGATAAGTGAGAAGGATACATCTTTCTATTTAAAAGAAACTTACTACAAGATGTCTTACAGTTTCCAAATCTGGTATATTTTTCAGAAATAATGTGTGGAAGTCTGTTCTGTGTAGTGTTGGATCAGTCACTCAGATGTAACTGAGTACTAGGAGACTGTTGGCACCTCTGTAGTTTATTTTGGTGTTGTTTCTCCTCTCTATCTGAAGTCTGTATTGTCATGGAATCACTAGATTTTCCAATGGTAGCTTTTTTCCCCCCTCTTTCTTACGTAGGTCTCATATACATCTTGGTTTCTGGATGCCTTTAATTATGCAATTTTAAAGAAGATAGATGTATTGAATCTAAGTATTGGTGGACCAGACTTCATGGATCATCCGTTTGTTGACAAGGTTAGTAGAAAGAAATAAAGTAGTCATGGTATTTATATCCCTCACACAAATGCTGGACTCACAGAGCTAATTGTTTGCTGCAGCTGCTGACAGGTTCTGGTGCTGCTGACAGTTTCTGTGGAGTTCCATTTGCATGAGAGAAGCTTTTTACAGTGTACAGGCTTTTAGGAATATATTTAAGGAATGGATTTAAAAAAAACCCCAACAGACACAACCCAGATATTCAGAGACTATGGAAGCTTGCCCTTTTACAAAATGCTGCATGTACTGCTAGAAAGTGGGACTCCCAAGCAGGCAACTAACTGGGCCCTTAATAGAAGCTTAACTGAAATCTACCTTTGTGGGTTTTTTTTTAAATCTCTGCATGGTTAATGTATTTTATGGTAAAAGTATGTATAGTGAATTTAACAGCAAATCGTTTAATAAGAAATAGGTAAAAAGTACAGGTAGTTGATTCAGGTATGCGATACTTGTTTCAGGAATTAGGTTTTTGTCTTCATAAATGTCATGGTTCCCCGAATTGTTGATCTGTCCTTCAGAAGCACTGAGTGAATTAATTTACATTTTAAAAAAGAATAAAATCTTTCTTTGTAAAGGGTAATTAAGGGATTTGAGGCATAGAATTTTTTTCTTTTTTTTAATGATAACCTGCACTGAAATTTAGTTTGACAGTGACTTCACTACTCTCCCCAGAGTATTACTGGAGGGGATTCAGAATAACTTGACTTTGGCATCTGGAGTGCTTTGTTATGGGCAGGAGTTTTTCCTTTGATATAACCTAAATACATATTAACAGCAGTGCTGCTGACGAGGCTGGGTTATTGGTCACATAATCTTAAGAAAGTTTGGAGCTTAATACTCAGTATACCAGTAAGATGTATTTTATAGGTCTCAGTAAAGAAAGAGGGGTTGGACTAATTGTTCCCTTATGTCAGGCCTCATGGAGTGTACATTTCTTGGAAAAGTCTCTTTTTTTGTGGCAGAGCCTTATGGTAAACGTTATTTTTTGTAGGTCTGGGAACTGACGGCTAACAACGTCATCATGGTCTCTGCTATTGGCAATGACGGCCCTTTGTACGGGTAAGTTTCAATGACCACTTCAAAGAAAAGCAAATATGTTGTTATTATATGTTTGTGGAAGTAGTTGTGCTTGGTCAGGAAGTTTTCCCTCTTCCTTTTTGCTGTAATCTGTTTATAGAAAGTGACTCAAGTTAAACTCCCACTTTCCACTGTCTTTATCTTGCTGTAGTAGTACAGCATTTTATGAGCTACTTAACTTAGCTAAATATTTTTCATTGAAGCAGTAGTAAGTCAGTAAAAGAAAAATGGCAGTACTTCCAGCTGTCATTTCCCTGTTAGTGTGAGCAGATATCTTTGGGTACTGATCTTGGGCTTCAGGAATATAGAAGGGATCAAACCAGAATGATTTGTAGTAGATTTCTAAAACAAATGCCTAAAAAAAGATTTTGTTTTGTCTTCAAGATACATGGTTTGGTAGTTACTGAGTTACTAACTGCCTGAAAGGTTACTCTCACTGGTAAGTATAACTGTATCACGTAGGACCAGACTTTGTTTCTGTGGAGGTTAAAAAGAGTGTCTGACAGAAATCTGATGTCAGTGTGTCCATTATCAAAATAAACTTATAACTGTGGTGGGCTTTTTTAGTTTCTTTTTTTTTGTTTAATCTTTCCATCTCCCAACTTGTTCTAGGACTCTCAATAACCCTGCTGACCAGATGGATGTGATTGGAGTAGGTGGCATTGACTTTGAAGATAATATAGCTCGCTTTTCATCTAGGGGAATGACCACTTGGGTAAGATGCTTTGACTATGGCCAGGCACATCTGCAGCCAAAATAAGGGCCTTGGAAAGGGAGCCTTTTTTGAAGGGTTAATCCTGTGCAGGTGGTATGTGTTGGAGCAACCAGTGATAAAAGATTTCATCAAAGATCAGAATACTTAAAGATTATAAATCTTCAAGCAAGAAGCTTAATGTTCTTGTCAGGGTTTCCCATCATTAATCTTGACCACTACGAACATTCTTGATGTATTTGTAAAATGTCCAGTCCCTTTTGATTAACAGTGAGGACTTGCATGTGTGGTTAAATCTGCAAAAATCCTAGGATTTCCAGATGCTGCATCTAACATTGCACTTCTTTGCCTGTTGATCTGAGGTGCTGGGTACTGCACACATGATTTCAGATAAGACTGCGTTGTGATCTTGTGTAAGGGATCTATTGTATGTTTCTGTTTGTGCTGCATCTCATTCATTAGCCAGGTAGCAATGTGGTTATCATTTTCACAGAATCACAGAATGTTGGGGATTGGAAGGGACCTCGAAAAATCATCCAGTCCAACCCCCCTGCCAGAGCAGGAACCTAAATGAGATCACACAGGAAGGTGTCCAGGCAGGTTTTGAATGTCTCCAGAGAGGGAGACTCCACAACCTCCCTGGGCAGCCTGTCCCAGGGCTCTGTCACCCTCACTGTAAAGAAGTTTCTTCTGAAGTTTAAGCGGAACCTCCTGTGTTCCAGCTCACACCCATTGCCCCTTGTCCTACCATTGGGCATCACTGAGAAGAGCCTGGCTCCATCCTCCTGACATTCACCCTTAACATATTTATAAACATTAAGGAGGTCTCCCCTCGGTCTCCTCCAAGCTAAAGAGCCCCAGCTCCCTCAGCCTTTCCTCATAAGGGAGAAGCTCCACTCCCTTCATCATCTTGGTGGCTCTGTGCTGGACTCTCTCAAGCAGTTCCCTGTCCTGAAACCATTTTGTCACCGATTTCATGCTTAGCATAGATCCTGAAGTAATTGGCAGTAATGTTAACATTAAAACACTGAGAACTTGTCAGAAACAGCTTGCTATTCTGTGATGCTGAACCTTGCCTAATTTAGTTGATAATTTTACTTCTGAATGACCTGCAGTTAATTTAAATGCCCAAATGAAGCAACCAGTGTTCATTAACAATAATATATCCTAATTTTCTTTCACAGGAGCTGCCTGGAGGTTATGGTAGAGTGAAGCCTGATATTGTTACGTATGGCTCTGGAGTGAGAGGTTCTGGTATGAAAGGTGGATGCCGCTCTCTCTCTGGGACAAGCGTTGCATCTCCTGTGGTTGCAGGTGCTGTTACTTTGTTAGTGAGGTAAGTCTGAAATAAGAACCTCTAAAAGATGAACCCACCAAGTAAAACTAAATTGTGTTTAGATGTAGGAAAACAGACTCGGTGGATAAAAATCTCAGTTCTTCTGCTTGAGACATTACCTTGTCTGACTACTTCTAAGTTTCCTGGGAAGAACTTGAGAACTGTTTTGAATAATAGTTACATCTTTGAAAATAGAACTAGGGAGAACAGTACTATGAAGTAATTTTGTCTCGTTTTGGCTTGCTAAGCTTCTGTTAGTTTTGTTGTAGAAAAGCAGCTGCTCAAAGTAGGCACCTGCAGCAGATAATTATCTAAGTACTTGCAAATTTTATAGGATTTTGGGTTTTATGTCTATTATCTGGTTGCATAAGTCATCTGTTGTACACTGAAGAACTTGAAAGGAAGGTGAGAGTTACAAGTCTGTACTTGCTGTTTGTCAGTGCTACTACATAAGGATGAGACGAGCTTTTATTTGAGGAACATGCCAGAAATTCAAAGTTGTCATCGTATTTCCTTCATGAAATGGTGCATTTTTCTTTGAACAACAAAGCTATTTTTTACCCCTTGGAAGAGTCATGTTGCAAAAGGTACCACAAAGTTTCCAGTTACAGAGATTTTGATTTTCTGAGTATTTTATTTAGCATGTAAAGATACTTCCCTGCTTGTAATGACTGCTGGTCATGGAGTACATTGTAAGGAGAAAAATTAATACAATAGTAGTTTTAATTTAAGAGAAATGTGTCAGAAACTTGTCACTCTTTAGCTGTTCCAGTGAGAAATCAAGTAATAATAAACAAATATGAACAGAAGATGTTGCTCACAGTAAACTGATTTTTCATTGCATTTTCTTTAAATCAAATGACTGTTAAGGCAGGATGGTAAACAAGACAAGCTACAAACTAGAATAAAGACCACCTGATGTGATCTATTTTTTTCCCATTTCAGCACAGTTCAGAAGCGTGAAATGGTGAATCCAGCAAGTATGAAGCAGGCACTTATTGCATCAGCACGTAGGCTTCCTGGAGTCAACATGTTTGAACAAGGACATGGCAAGTTGGATCTTCTGAGAGCTTATCAGATCCTCAACAGCTATAAACCACAGGCCAGGTTAATTTTAATCCTTAATCAATGATACACTCTAATCTGCTGTATTGCTTTTAAGAGAGCAGGTGATGCATGTGTAACTCAGTTGAGCAATCTGTGCTTATGCAACAAAGGGAACTTGCCCAGATTTTATGTGATCCTGAAGCATGAATTTTGACAAGAGAATGGATAAGAAGTCCAAGTATTTTCTGTCTTAAGTTATAGCAGTGTAGGGGATGAAGTGTCTCTGAGAACTAAAACTTTCTCTTCTAGCCTCAGGTGTTATGAATAATGGACATAACATTGAGGAACACAATGGAAAAGTACTTAAATTTTAACTTTTGAGAATAAGAACATTCTCACTGTGCTGAAAAGTTTATTTTTTTGTGTATGAAAATCTTTTCACAAAATTTTAAATTAAAAAAAAGATTACAGGGGAGGGAAGAAGATTTTGGGGCAGATTTGGAAAGCAAGGTGAGAGCTTGATAGAGTAACTCCAACTGGCATGTTTTATCTGTAATTTTTTCATAGTTATGTCTAGTGGTTTGTTCTTCTGTTTATTGATTTTTTTTTTTCAATTTTACCTCCTCCATCCTACTGTAGTTTAAGTCCAAGCTATATTGACTTGACGGAATGTCCCTACATGTGGCCCTATTGTTCTCAGCCCATATATTATGGAGGGATGCCAACCATTGTGAATGTTACTATCCTTAATGGTATGGGAGTCACTGGGAGAATTGTAGACAAGGTAAGACTTCACATTGTTCCAAGTCCTGACTCTTAATATTGCTAAAAGCTTCCCAGAAATAACTTTTAGCTATGAATTTCGTAAGAGAAATCAGATTTCTTACTACTGAAAGAGATGCCAGATGTTTCATCTTCAAGGACACACGCAGATGTAAGATTTGTCAACATGAGCTGTCAGCAAGTTTTCAAGCAGTGCGTTGGTTTCAGGGGTGTGTAGTGTTTTATCTTTGTAAAACCAGTTTGGATTGATAGGTACTTAGAGATTTCTTTGTTTTCTTCAGTAGCATTTAAAATCTTCTGGATAGACTTTCCTTGTCTTTTTTTTTTGGTCTGGAGCATAAGCAATCTTCGTAAAGAATCCTGACGTTATGAATCATGGGTCAAAATGACCTGAATGTATTGACTTACCAAGGTGTGCTGCAAAACCTGTTCTTTTACACCAGTGATATTGAGCACGTTGGTTGACTTAGGGAGGTTTTTCATTTTCTTTTTTTTTTTTTATTAAGCATTATGTAAGTTCAAATGTAGGACAGATTTGGGAATTGATACAAGTTAAAGAACACACCTATCCCAAAACTCTAGCCAATGTAAATGAGCTTAATTTCAATATTTTAGTGTGAATCCTGAGGTCTGTTTTAGATTTAAGCTTACATTAAAGGGCACTGAAGCTCTTATGCAACATAATAAGCTTATGATAATTCTCAGACACAGCTATGTAATTTCCCTGTGTCTGTTATAGCAATAGCTCTCTTTGTTACTGAAAGGATATTTTGTGTTCTTACCAATACATTTTTGCTCAGGACCCCAAAATGTTAAAACAGGTGCAGTTAGGCAGCGTGCTGTTCAGATAGCTTCTTGGAGAATCCTG
This sequence comes from Antrostomus carolinensis, assembly GCF_000700745.2. NCBI lineage: Eukaryota > Metazoa > Chordata > Aves > Caprimulgiformes > Caprimulgidae > Antrostomus > Antrostomus carolinensis. The sequence goes on from NW_010302172.1 coordinate 12,582, forward strand.
CCTCTGGAAAGCTGGATCATTAGGGCTGTCACGATTGGGTTGATTCACTGACACAGCACCAACCTTTTGGGCTTTGTGGACATTTAAAAATTGGACATAATCTTCAGAAAAGCTAAGATTTGTTATTTCTTTGTGCAAAGGAAGAGGGCTGCGTGCCTGAAATTAGTGACTGCAAATCCTGTATTACTGATGTTCTATGTTCTTCGTTTCACAGCCAGACTGGCAACCCTATCTCCCCCAAAATGGGGACAATATCGAAGTGGCTTTCTCCTATTCCCCTGCGTTGTGGCCTTGGTCTGGATACTTAGCAATTTCCATCTCTGTAGCCAAGAAAGCAGCGTCTTGGGAAGGCATTGCTCAAGGTCATGTTATGATCACGGTATCATCCCCTGCAGAAAATGAAGTAAGTTCTGTTCATTTTGGTTTTTCTGTGTTAACAGTTATTAAAACTGGTTCCCAATATACAAATACCTTCTTTTTAAGGTGTTGCTCTGGTCCTGTCATTTGAAACAAGTTAAGATTGTTTCAGCAAATTGAAGAGTACAAATTGTGTCAGGAAATTGGAGGGTACAAATAATGATCTTTGTAGTTGAGAGCAGGACTAACCTGTGATTTGGATGTGCTTTACAATCAGAAAACCTCTCTTTGAGACCGACTTCATAATTTCATTTGTTTATTGTGAATTCTAAATAATGTGTTTTGAAAAAGAGATTACTTAAACATATTTCTTCTAGAACCATGCTTAATCGTTCTTTAGAGAAGTTTTTAAGGTTTTGAACAATTGAACCGAATCACAGTTGTAACATATTTTAAGTCTTTTACATTCTGAGCACAAATATAAACTGTTGAGAAAATGCTATGGTGATTTAAGGCAAAAGTAATCTCTTTGTCTCCAGAGCTGGTACTGGTGACTATAAGCACATTTGATACCTCAGTTTTCTTGGTCTCTTACAATCCACAGTTAACTGGTGAATGTTCCTGTGAGGAAAAAGGATTTCACTGTAGTTTGTTCTGTCCTTCAGTCTAAGAATGGTGCAGAGCAGACTTCAATGGTGAAGCTTCCAATAAAAGTGAAGATTATTCCTACTCCACCTCGTAGTAAGCGAGTCCTTTGGGATCAATATCATAATCTCCGTTATCCACCAGGATACTTCCCCAGGGATAATTTGAGGATGAAGAATGATCCGTTAGATTGGTATTTATCTCAGGTTCTATTAAATCAGTATTTCTTGATTGTGTGTTAATGATACGGGATAGCTTTGCTGAATGCCAGAGAGCTCTGACCTTTTTCAGTGTGGCATGGGATTATCTTTTCTAAGAAATCCATGAAAAGCACTTGGGCTCTGCATGCTTTTGGTGCAGGATTTTTCTTTTTTTCTCTATGGCTTTATTCACATGAAATGAAAAGTGCTTAAAACGCACATTTAAGACACTGAGATTTTTGTTTGGCTTTCAAAGTGTGGCATTTTTCTTCTCTGCCCTAATTTCTCCCAGGAAGTTAAGGGGGGGCACTTTATTAGCTGCTTCAGCATTCACTTATCAAAAACACACGAGAAATTGGAAAGACTGAATCCTAAAGAAGAAACTCCTTGTCTGTTGAGGGAGACTCGGGTTTTGAAGCAGGGCGAGGCTCAGTGGACCTGATGTCTTAGAGAGGGAAAGCATCCGTAGGAAGAATTGGACAACAGTGTGTGAGTGAGGGTTAAATTGGATCAGTCACCAAGACTTTGGAAAACCACTTGGAGCATGCAGATATGGCAAATGGACAGGAACTCTCTGCTGACTTTCAGCAATTAATTACAGGTGCTGCTGTCTGCTTCTTCCAGTTAGTGGTTAAAACTGCTCTTACTGCTTTTCTGCAAGGAGGCAGTCCTGTGAGGAGCATGTGGTTTTCATACAGCATTTTTTCTCTGTGGTGTGATGCAAACATGTGGAATTGTGTTTTGTGAGGGACGTGCGCAGGCTCTGGCTTTGCCTGCATAACTAACTCTTCTCTGTAGCACTCGGAACCAGTGTCATTTGTGAAGAATTTTGCAAAGAGGAGATGGTGCTTGGAAAACTACAGGTTATCATTTGTTAAAAATGGACCTTTTAGAAAGGAAAATAGAAAGTAATCTATAATTAGAGGATTTAAATCAGATTTATGCATGCTGGATTTAAATGTCTTCAACACTTTTTTCTTTTCCTAAGGAATGGTGACCATATCCACACAAACTTCAGGGACATGTACCAGCATCTAAGGAGCATGGGGTACTTTGTTGAGGTTCTTGGTTCCCCATTTACATGTTTTGATGCAAGTCAGTATGGTAAGCATGAGTTAATTGCCTTGTTCTCCATACTGTTAAGTACTTCCTAAAATAGCCTGGGTTTTGGAAGACTAAAAATATTGTGAGGATGCAAAGAAAAACTCTCATGGTAGTAGAAAAATACTATAACAGTAGGTGTATTTATTATTTATATGCTGATATTTAGTTGTGTAAAGTGTGGCTGCAGAAGCTTGCTTGGCAGTCTAGTAGAATTATTGCAGTTTTCTATCCTTATGAAAAAAATGAGAGGGAAAGCCTGCCTCTGAGTGGGTTAAAAGCCCCTCGGTATTCCATCCCACAAAGGCAGAACTGTATTTCCCGAAAGATTTTGGCACAGTCAAGGTGAAGCATGATGTGAATAACAGACTGAAATAGTGTCCATTCTGGTTTTGTTTTTTTTTTCCTCAGCAGTGGTGTTTTAAAACACTCATCTTTGTGGATAGTTTTAAAAGAGTGGGGGAAGTATTCCATCGAACCATATGTGATTGCAGAGCAGTATGTGGCTTGTTTCTTCTGTGTTTGTTAGGAAGGAGATTTGATAGATTTGCCAGGCAAGGGACAAACCAAGCTGTCCCTGCTCTTTTCTGCTCCAGCATTCCCCTCTATTTAACCGTGACATGCTGGAGCAAGACCCTCTTCTCTTTTGGGCTGCCATGTTCTTCAGTGGATGGTAAAGTGAAGGTGCATTCTCCTGACAATTCTCTAGTTCTGGAAATGTCAGCAGTGATCTTTTGTTTATCTTGATTCTTCAGTAAATATCGCAGTGTTGGTTTTTGAGTTCAGTGGCTGTGCATCTGGTACAGAAATGGTAGCCCTTAACAAAGTGACAACATAGTTTGTCTTCTGAGACCACTGGTTTTATAGCTGCTAGGGAGCAGCACTAGGGGACTTCTCTCTCCTCTGGTTCACCATCATTTTGTTGGAGAAATGGGTGGAAAACCTGAACCAGCTTTCTCCTACATAATATCCCAGAGTAGTTCAGGATATTTACTGTATGTTGCACTAAGTGGAGGAGAGGATTGGGTACACTTGATTTTTCATCTTTTCTAGTAGTCCTCGTGTGGTTATTCCAACAGCTTGCAGGTGTTTCCTGTGCAGCAGCCATGCTGGTGGTGTTACAAGCCCATTCTTATGTTGTACCTCATTTGATTAGTAGTTTTTATATTTCCCATCCTTCAATGTTTCCTCTTTAGGTGAGCTGGCAGAGCAGGGCACATGGACCAGATACTGTACAAAATGTGCGCTTGTTTTGACTTCTGCATGGGCTGTGTGAGTAGCAATAACATTACCATGATCAGCCTGGTGAAGTCTTGGTTTTGTTTTTACACACAGGAACTTTACTGATGGTGGACAGTGAGGAAGAATATTTTCCTGAAGAGATCACCAAGCTGAGGAGGGATGTTGATAATGGACTTTCACTTATAGTGTTCAGTGACTGGTACAACACATCTGTGATGCGAAAAGTCAAGTTTTATGATGAAAACACAAGGTACTGATTTGTGTGAGTTCTTTGGGAAATAATATGCTGTAGAATTGACATTTATGCAGACATTACCCTAAAAATCCCAAATGTGATAGGCTGTACTTCAGTGCTTGCATGCTACCTGTAAGAAAGGACTACCTGAAGAGCAGAAGTGACATTAAGTTGCAGCTCAAGGAGAATAGCTACCTGTTTTTGTCATGATTGCAAAGGTCCCCTTGGTAATATCATCTTCTTTTAAAGCCCAGAAAAACATTTACAAGGAAAGGAAGTAAGAAATGGGAGACTGTCAAGCAAAGAAAAATGGATATATTTTCACTTTCGAGGAGCTGAATAGAAGGAAAATGTGGGTTGCAAACAGAATCGCTGGGTTGTGCATCCATTATTGAAATTGTTCCAGTGAATTGTATAAAGGCAAAATATGCAAATATCATCAGTGAGTGGTGAGAAGGATCCTCCTAATTACTGTAGTTGTCAGCCTGTTCTGTGTTACTGTTAAGCCAGAAAGATCTGTTCTGCAATTTATGAGTAAATAACATTTTGCTTCATTAAAAAAAGGAGAAGCAAATGACATGGTTGGTTTTGCCTCACCTGAGCCAAAGGAAGA
>NW_010302172.1:16990-25823 GCF_000700745.2 Antrostomus carolinensis
ATTAAAGTTTTCCATGGAACTAGAATGCACTGTGAACTTTACATTGTATTACTTAGCTTTTGCTCAAAGTTATTGGTATCAGAGAGACAGCTGCTCACATGCCCCTGGAGTTAAATTAGGCTTTGGGGTGTAGTTCATTATGTAAGTGACTTTGAAAAAGTCTGTGTGTGGGAAGACACCTGACTTTTCATGATACAAACTCGAGGAGCATATTCTGTATACCAATAAACTGTGTTACACTGTAATTTTTACAGGCAGTGGTGGATGCCTGATACTGGAGGTGCTAATATACCAGCTCTCAACGATCTGCTTTCTGTCTGGAACATGGCCTTTAGTGATGGCCTGTATGAAGGTGATTTTACCATGGCAAATCATGAAAGTGAGTACTGGAGTCCATTGCCTATACAGGCTACAGTGTATTGTTTGGAAAATAGTTTTCTGCAAGAATGAGATTGAGTGAGATTAAAGGAAAGCACTCAAATTAACTGAAAAGGGTCTCATAAGCTTAAATGATTGCTTCCTTCATAGGCTGTGTGTGAAAAATTTTCAGACCAGGTAATGAATGTCCTCATTTTAGCCTTACATTCCAGGTCCTGATACTTTGAAGAGTATTGTTCAGGTGTGTCTCTATTTGTCTGGACTATAAATACTAGTTGCTAAGATTAAGCCTTTGGTTTTAATTTTGCAATTATGTGGAAATTTGGAATTTTGGAGGAAGAAAATCGATAGGAACTTTTTCATTGGAATGTGCCAATTTAGACATGCATCACAACATCCCGAGATGTTTTATAAATTCGTGTTCTTGTAATGTTTTCAATTGTTCCCCCTAAAATGAGTATGTTTGATTGAGTTCAAGTTCAGACTTTGTGGATAGGCCACAGGTTTGTGCCCTTACTGTTTTCAGACTTTATAGGTTAGATGGACTTTTTTTTTTTAATCTGACCAAATCACTTGATGTTTTCACACTTTGTTTCCAAATCTCTGTCTTCTGAATGGTTCCTTTAGAAAGTGTCTGTGAAAAGAGAAGGCACTAATGCTGAAGTCCTTCTGTGCTCACCAGCGTTGATTGAAGGAGACAGGTTCTCTGTAGTATAAATAATGACTGTTAGGGTGAAATACTACATTTCTTACAGCATTTGATGGAACTTTTCAGTTTAAAAAAGATAATGTTTGTCTCCTAAATGGAAAGATTTGAAAGAGTATGTAAAGATGAACCCACAAAAGCTGTACTTAGAAATGCCTTCTCTGTTACTGCACATGTTGTCAAAATACACAAATGCAGAACAGTCTTCCTGGGAGTATTTTCTTCTGAGTTTGTTTTAACAACTCACTGAAATATGGTGAGAAGTGATGGAGTGTCATTTTGAATCTTTAAACTGCAATTTTGTGATGTCTTTCAGTGAATTATGCCTCAGGATGCAGTATTGCAAAGTTTCCAGAAGATGGCATTGTCATTGCACAGACTTTTAAGGATCAAGGTAGGCGCTTCCTTGTCTTTTTTCTGTCTTTTAAGTAGAACTTCGGAGTCAGTGCACAAGCAAAGTTACGAAATCCAAAGGTGTAAAAACAATGGAGTGAGAAATGCCTCGACAGAATCACAGAATCACAGGATATTAGGGATTGGAAGGGACCTCAAAAGATCATCTAGTCCAATCCCCCTGCTGGAGCAGGAACCTAAATGAGATCACATAGGAAGGCATAGGACAGGGTAGGTATTTTTTCATTTTGCCTAGAGCATGTAGTTGGATGCCTAACAGGCAGCTGCAATATGACTCTCTGAAATTTTTATATAGCACAGCAATATCAGAGTGTCTGTATACAGTCTTTTATTACATTGCTGTATGTAAACACATCTGCAGGGCAGGGGAGAGAAAAACTGTCAAGTTGACAGGTAGCCTGCTAGACCTGCTTTCTCTGTTGAACCCTTTTCATTGCAATCATGAAGCAAGAGCTCTGTGTTTTGCTTCTACTATCTCTGAGGCAGTGTCTAAAGTACAGGAGACTAAATACTGAATTTGAGTTCTTTTTATTTTGGTTTTTGAAACGAGTGTTAGGGATGGGAAAGCTTTAATCTAAAACCAGCTTTCTACGCATTTTAGTTCCTTCATGAATTGGGGTGTTTCCACTCCTGCTGTTTATTAGAGCTTTTAGTTCACAGGAGATCAAATGATGGGATGGATTTATGAGATACAAATGGCAGGTTTATAGCCAGCTGTCCTCTGGGTTTTGCTGCACATACTCATTCTTACTGGGAAGGTTCCTGTGCTTTTTTCATCCTTTCTGTTCATCAGTTATCTCAGTTATAATTGTAAATATCTGGTAAGCATATCTTCTAGACTGCTGGTTTATTACTCAGATACTTGCAGTGCTTTTGAAGGTGGGCTTTTAAATGATACTCCTTCAAAAACTGCTACTTACAATATTGGTAAAAGTGTTTCAGAAAAGGCTGAGAAGCAGATGGCAGGGCTGGATGTAATGAAAATGGGCTCTCCCTGCCAGTTCAAAGAGTGGCCAGGGTGAGGAGGGAGTGAAATTTGCCCAAGGTTAAAGTGGAGGAGGAAGGTGGGAAAACTCATGTGAGTTTGAGGTTTTTTTGTTGTTTTTCATTTTTTGGCTTAGGTATTCTTACTAAACAATACTTTTCTTTGTTCCTGAATTGAAAGCTGAACAGACAAAGCACAAGGGTAACCAGTGACTGCAGAGTTGCAGAGAGATGCAAAATGAGCTTCCCCTGAACGGCTGCTTTAAACAAGCTCAATCAAAACCTTTGTCTTGCAGCTGCTGCTTACAGAGAGACAGATGATGTGTTTCATGGAATGTCTCTCTTCTCTTTTGTTAGTTCCATACTCAATTTTCCTGTAGGAACAGGTAGGCATGGCAGCAAAGTAAGTTGGCAAAGAGCAGTGTGCATTGTGATGGCTGGTTTTTAAGTTACTGTGTAGAATTCTGCAGGAGGACTAACACAACATAAAGTGATTTGTAAGGCACATAGTTTTGATTTTAAACCTGTTCCTGAAAATATTAAGATTTTTCATTCCGACAGTGTGGAAGATAATCCAGGTTGTCAGATCTTTTTCTGCTTCTCCACCAAAGAAAGAAAAAAACTAGTATCAGTAGGAAACTTCACAATCATGGTCTTGGAGCAGTTTCATTTTTCTTATAACATCGTGGGGGTTTTGAAAACATTTTGCATAAATGTGTCCCATGAAGAGTAGCGTTAACTGTATTTGTAAGTTTGCAGTTTGGGCATGTTGACTTACAGGTACATTGGTGTTGATGCTTTGCAGGCTATGAAATTCATTTGTGCTTTGCTTTAGGTCTTGAAGTTTTAAAACAGGAGACTGCTGTCATTGAAAATGTCCCTATTTTGGGACTTTACCAAGTTCCTTCCGAAGGCGGTGGCAGAATCGTTTTGTACGGTGACTCTAATTGCTTGGATGACAGCCATCGACAGAAAGGTGGGTGAGCTTTGACATGCAGGAAAAGTTATTGTCTTAAGCTGACAACTGTCCAATGAGGGTTTTGCAGCTCCCATCAGAAGTAGCTGTTTTCTAGGGAATCTCTAAATATTCCTGACTGAGGCTTAATCTCTCACCCCACATTAAATAGCCCTCTGGTAGATGGGAGTATTTCCCGTGCCCAAAAGCCCCTTGCCTGTTTTTTCCATTCCATAAGCTTTGGGGGCCAGTTTTGGGGTGTTTTTTTGCGTGGGGTTTGGTTGGTTGGTGGGGTTTTTTCTTCTTTGGGGTGTTTTTATTTCATAGAATCATAGAATCATAGAATGGTTTGGGTTGGAAGGGACCTTAAAGATCATCTAGTGGGAGGAAAGCACTAACAGTTACACGTGTTTGATTTGAGGTCGTGAAGAGGCCATTAGGGTGTCCCTTCATTTTTTCCCCAGTTGCATTTTCAGAATGTTTTATGTTTTACAATGGATTTTATCTTTTGACCTGGCTCATCAGCCTGCTTTGTCTCTTAGCAATGTTTCCTGTGAGGGTATATGGTAATGTTCAACGTTTCGTTTATGCATTACTGTTTTCAGGTTATTCTACTTCAACACAAACCAGCTGGTGTAAATATGTCAGAAAGTAGGAACTTCTGTTTGGGTTTTCAGAGTGTTTGCAGCTCGAGGAAGCAAGTGTGTGAGTTGTGTGTGTGTGTGCAGTGTCTGTGACTCCCAAAGAAGCCATTCTGTCTGTGTGCTTGGTCCTTATAAAACCTTTTTCCAGCACTTTATCTGATCTGACTTTTAAAATTTTTAAGAGATTGATTGGGTTTGTCATGACATGTAAAGCACAAGCTGGTAGATCTGTGGCTCAAGAGACCAAAGATAATCCAATATGTGAAGTCTTTTTCTGCATTTCCACTGAATGTGATGTTCAACCTGAATTTTCCTTTTGTGGTGAAAAGTACATGTTTTAATGCTTTAAAGTTAATGTTTTAAGCTTTTGTCACTGGCATTTTAAAATATTGGGTTATGTAATTCATCCCTTGCCTAATATATTTACATTTAAAGGAACTTAGTGCCTAAGGGAGCTCTCTGTCTGTAGCTCATTTCTTTCTCTCCCAAACATTTTCTTTTTCTTTGAAAGTTCTCTGGTTTGTGCTTCTCTGTCTTTGGGTGGCTTCCAGCGAGTTTCTGTGACACCAACATATCGATGCCTCCCGTGCTTACTCTAGGTTATTGAAAGCACACAGTGTAAGAGAAGATCCGTGGCTTTAAATTAAATAATAGACACCAATGCTTTGTGACCTCCCTAATGCTGTTAAATTCAGTCTGACCTGTGAAGCAAGAAAAAGTGAACAATTCTAAAGAAATCCTTTAAAATTAGCTTTTAAGTTGTGAACCAGGAGCTGTGTCTCCTACAGAGACATCGGTGGCTTTAACTGAGGTAAATTCCTAACATTTGTGAATATAAATCCTTAAAATCTGATTGACCTCTTTAAAAATCAAAGGTGAGGGTTTAAGGGACACCAGGATTATGAAGATTAATTCCCATTCCCAGACAGCTGTTCCTGGGGGGAGAAATTCTGAGAAAAATAGTTTGCTGTGTGGTGGAAATAGCTGATAAGGCATTGTCCTACTCCTGCAAATGGACGTTTCAGAGAATTGCGATGGTAACTAGCTGGACTGCTTGGATTAAGGTAGGAGTAATTAAGGAGAGAATCAATATGAGGGTTCATGTGCTGTTGAAGTGCAAAGGAAAACCACAATCAGGTTTATTGTGGTGTTGATTCCCAGCCTGGTCTGTAGCACAGCTGCTGTAGGTACTGCTTTTGCTTTAGCTGGGATGTAGCCAGAACCTTTCCCCTTTATTTTTATTTGTTAAGCTTGGGAAAGCAACTGAGTCATAACTTTCCACTGAAAACCTACCTGTTCTTAGTTTTCTTCAGAAGCTATTTATTTTGTCCTTTCAAAAAAATAGTTGGTTCTCCATTTCCCTCTTTAAAATGATGTCAGAAGCTCTCTGAGCTACCTGCGTTTCCACGCTGAAAAACCTCGTGTAATTTTTGCAGGGACTTGGATGCTCTTGCACAACCTTGAATTCCTGAAGTTGAGACCTGTTGTTTTTATGTCCTGCTCCCCAAAAGAGCCTGGTTGGGTACACAAGAGAAGATATTTTAAAAATGAACAGATTATTTTTGTGTTTATGTATTGGAGAGGGAGATGTGGGGTGTGTTGAAAGTTGCATCTTTCTGAAATTGAGCCTAAGAACTTCAGAAGGAGAAAAACAAAAGTCAGAAAAACTGGTGGTACTTCTAAATGTCATTACAGCCTTCTTAACAGAAAGGTAAGACATTTTAAATGGGGTGTAATGCATATCTTGTTTTGGGATTGTGAAATCCACAGATTGCTTTTGGCTCCTGGATTCCCTCCTGCAGTACACTTCTTACGGGGTGACGCCACCAAGTCTCAGCCATTCCGAAAACAGACAGCGACCGCCGTCAGGAGCAGGCTATTCTCTCCCCGAGCGGATGGAAGGTGAGAGCCCACAGCTAAGGCAGTGTCAGGGTAGAATTTAGGAAGACCCATGCAGATCCCTTGAGTTATATGCTAGTGAGGTTAGTTTGGTGTGAGCTCTACAGTATTCTCTTTTACTGGAAGAGAGCACTTACCGTAGGGATTTGTTGTGATAGAGCTGTGATTCGACCGAAGGAAATGTTCTGTTCGTAGAGTAGGAGCTTTCAGCTGCCCAGTTCTGCTAGGGAGCGTTCTGGTTACTAGCAGCAGAGTGGGGATGAAGCATTCAGTCTTGTCTCACGTGCTGCCAAACTTGGGTTGTGCAGTCTTGTTGTTTTGTAAGGTACCCTCTGGTTAATTCTCACTGAATTTTAGTTACTGGTCATCATTCCTGTAAAGAGCTCCTGGTTTTACAGCAGCTCTGTTCAGCCAGAGGTGAATGTTGATAACTCTTATCCTACCAGTCTTTTGGTAACCCAGTCTGTCTCTGCTGTGAGTTGCAGGTAACCATTTGCATCGATACTCAAAGGTGCTCGAGGCTCACTTGGGAGACCCTAAACCCCGGTCTCTTCCTGCTTGTCCTCACCTGTCCTGGGCCAAACCACAGCCTTTGAATGAAACTGCCCCCAGGTTCGTATATGGCTTTCTTACACAAGAAATCTCACTTTTGAGTTCAGCTGAGAAATTATTTGTGCCATCTGCTTTGGAAAGGGACAACTGGAATGCCTTTCCTAGAGAAATACCGGATTGCAAAGAGGAAATAATGATTAATGTTTCATTGATTGATAACTCTGACTCGCTTTATAGCTGCACTGTGAAACTGGGGGATTTTAAAAATAGCTTCACAAGTCGACTCACTGCTGTGATTGAGTGATCCCGACTCAGAGTGAACAGTCCTGCTTAAATCCATCGTCACTGTGTGCCTTTGAAATAGTTTTCAGAAGCAGCTTCTCGGACAGCTCACCTGACTCTGCCTTCTCTTGTATCCTTGGTCAGTCACGTGAAGGAGGATGTGTCAGCACATAGCCCATACTTGTCTGCTGAGCTGCCCATGCTAACTTCTGGTAGTCTGTGTGCAAGAGAGAGAGTTGTTAGTAAATAGTTGCCAATCTAAGTGTGTCCCCGTGGCATCTGAATTGAACTTTGGAGGCCTGCACACTGCAGAACATAAAGAATGGATCAGGTTATCATTTGGCTCCAAACTAGCGAGTTCTTTGTAGGTTCCAGCTGTCACTTTCTCTATATGTTTCTACAAAATTCCTTGCATTGCTGAAGTAAGTGGACAGACACCTCTGTCTTTGCATTTCTTCTAGCAACCTTTGGAAACATCAAAAGTTACTGTCAATTGACCTTGATAAAGTGGCTCTGCCCAGTTTTCGACAGAACCGACCCCAGGTGAGACCCTTGTCCCCTGGAGAAAGTGGAGCATGGGACATTCCTGGAGGTAAATATTGAAGAGTTCACAAGTTGCTGTTCTGCTTTCCTTTTTGTATAAGCTTTGGAAAAAAAAAACCCAAACACTGAGCAGCCAGAAGAGAGACCACATGTTTCTTTTCAGCTGTGAAAAACATGCAGATAATAGTATGGCTGTATTGTAAAAGGCTGACTGAGGAAGCTCAAGAGAAATATTTTTGCATATTAATAGTTTATTGAGAAGAAAGCATGCATGACATACTGGGAGGAAGATTTTGGGGGGTGCTTTTTGGGTAGTCGAGGTTTGTTTTGGTGCTGTTCAGACTGATGGGTGTCAGCAGCAGTCCCTGTCCTTCAGCTGTAGCTAGATACCTCCTGCTAATTAAAATTCCTTGTCTGAATGCATAAAAGCAGAGTCCAGAAGAGTTTGAATAGTGCTTAGAGGAAGGTGCTACACTAACAAATGATTGAAACAGCTTTCAGTCTAATGGTGGGGTGCTCTCCTGTACCAGCTTGGCCCAGCTGGAACTAATTTGAAAGCCTCACACATCCTCTTTTCCCAAACTGAGCTGATAGACCAAAAGATAGAAGTAAAAAGGAAAGGGTTGGTTCTACAGCTCGTCCTCATCGTGTGCGTGCATGGTCTCTGGAACAAGCCCAAAATCACTTTCCTTGTGGCTGATATCAAGCTTTGGTGTGATTTATAGAAATTACTTAGTGGTAAAATTATGGTCCATGGTGCCATGGTGGTTCTGGCGTTCTTTGTGGTGCAGATCAACAAAGCATAAGTATTTGCATCACTGTTCTACTGCAGAACAGAAGATTGTTGTGGCAGGGGAAATCTGGGTTATACTTTCACGTGCCCAAATAAGTCAAGGTGGAAATGCTGGTGCTTTTCTGTAACAAGAGCATCCTGTCTGATTTTCACTAATTGGTCTGCAGTCGTTAATCTTCCTGTCTGAAATGTAATCTGCTTAACAACTGTTTCATCTTTGAACAAGAGTTGCCATCAGATTGTTTTGGTAAATAGCGTTAACACTGCAAAGACGTCGGAACTCACCGAGTCATTAATCACTTCCAAACCTCTTTGCCTTTCCAGGTATAATGCCTGGCCGGTACAACCAGGACGTAGGACAGACTATTCCAGTCTTTGCTTTTCTTGGTGCCATGGTGGTTCTGGCATTCTTTGTGGTGCAGATCAACAAAGCGAAGAGCAGGCCAAAGAGACGGAAACCACGAGTGAAACGACCGCAGCTTATGCAACAGGTTCATCCACCAAAGACGCCTTCTGTTTGAAAGCTCTCGCTTGCCAAAGATGACCTCCAGGCTTTCCTGGGCAATCGATTGCTCCCAGGGAACGTTCAGCACATGTGGCACTGATCGTACTGGTGATTTGTACCTGACATCATCTCATAGTCTTTGGTTTCTGGAGGGGGGGGGGGGGGAAACCATAAAGAA
>NW_010302172.1:25864-28803 GCF_000700745.2 Antrostomus carolinensis
AAGGACCTCAGTTCATCATTTGTACATAAAACTGCAGCTTTAAGCAGCCAAAGCCACCAAAGACTTGAATACTGTTTAAATGGCTGCTTAGTCACTACATATCCCAAGAGGGGGAAAAAACGGACCTTTTTTTTAAGCTGACCAAACATAAAATTTATTTGTTTAGAGGCTATTTTCTATATTTATTGTTGGGGAGGGCGGGGGGGAGAAAAGTCACTTTAAGGGCCTCTGCTAAGGAAAAACAAGTGCATTTTTTTGGATGGAATGCAATTTTCTAGAACGGTATTATGCTGAAGAGTCTAACGTACATGATTCAAGGAGGGAGGGGGCGAGAGGGACCAGTACAAATCAGCGAGACATACTCCTGCAGTTTATTTTTATAAAGCCAACTACCATGATGTTTTGTAATTTTTGGTCATGATTTCACCATTGTTGGTGAAGCAGATTTTCAATATATGTTATCTATATGAAGCTCAACCAATATGCTCCATGGCTTTTCTTTCCACTGCCTGTCATAGGTAGGAAGTTGTTGAGTAGAGAAAACTTTCCTGTCTCCCGCTCTTTCCCCCATATCTTTATCCCGAAGAGCAGCATCCCAAGCTGGAATCTTTCTTTGGAGCATTAATGGGGCAGTTGTACACACAGTGCTCACCCTGAGTGAGCGCAGAGCTTTGAACACCTTCAAAACTGCAGAAGCAGCTGATGAGAAAGCTCCTGAAGGGCAGCTCGGTGATGAGTTGTATGAGAAGCTGACGTGTGGGTGGTAGCTCACAGCATAGTGTGGTGTGTCACAAAGCCAAAAACCCCATCTCCTCTGGTTTGTCCCACTTGCAAGCCTGTGAGTTGTTACGGGCTTGAGTAAGGACAGAGGCACAAGTTGCCCCTGACTGTGGTGTCGGTTAATGTTGTCATTGAAATGGCTTCTCTCTTCTATAGCAAAGCTGCAAGCTTTTCCCTGACAGGAGCTTTTCTCACCGCTCCAAATAAGAGAACCTGTTCCCAGGAGGAGCAGGGAGGTCTCTTGGTGGACAGGAGTGGTGCCTGGGCAGGGAAGCAGTCTGGAGCAGTGAACAGTCCCGGTGAGCTCTTGGGCAGCTCGCTGGCTCCCACACAGTCCAGGGCATGGCTGGAGAGGGAGGATGTGCCAGGGACAGCCCATGGTTGGTCTGGCTGCATCTGCCCTCTTCAGGGCTTACCATCATGGATGGTGGTGGTGGCCCTTGGGAAGGACATTGCAGGAGAGAACGTTTCTCCATGCAGCCTGGGCAAACCTTCCAAGATGTGGCCGTGGGTAGGGTTTTGCAGTGCACAAGTGTCCTGTCAAAAGGATTTGGACAAACCCATTTTCCCTTAGCAGGAGTGCAGTTGGCTTTTCCCAGCCTGCCTCTCCCCTTCCAAAGATGAGGATGCACTGGAGGAGGCGACGTCCTGTTGTGGTGTCGGAGAAGGGACTGAGCTTTAACTTGGGAGCCATTAGCATAAGCTCGTTGGGGCTGAGGAGATGGTCCCAAGGTCGGGCTGTATGTGCCATCCCAGAGGGGCTGGGGCCAGAGGTGCCCTTTGCTCCTCCCTCTCCGAACACACACCCACGCCAATGGGGAGGGAATTTTGTCCATCTCACCTGTGACATTGAGATCTCTCGTAAGGCCAATGTGCAACAGCTCTGCAACTCATACTGTTTATGAAAGAGCCATCAGTAAAGGTGTCAAATCTCAAGGGCTGGACCTGCAGAAGTGACTGCAGGTAGCAAAGCGTCATTGTAGTCAGTCTTTTCCTTTGTCCGAAACAAGGATGGTCTGTTTGCAGCTTTGTACCTTCAACTGTCTTCAAATGAAGGCAGCAGTGTGGAAAACAAGATTGTTGGCTCTATTTCCACCAAAAAGAGGGGAGGAAGGCACCTGCTGAGGCAACACAGCAGTGGGTGAAGCTGCCAACCCACAGAGACCCTCTGGTTACAGCTCACAACCTCGGGGCTGGAGCACCCAGATAAATAGGAGAAATGGGGGGAAAAATAGGAGTGAGGGAGCCCAGAGCTCCTGCAGAGAAACCACCCGGCACTGCTGTGGGAGTGGGGCTGTGTCCCTTTGATTTGAGGATCTCCTGTTGGAGGGAGCCTGGAAAACTTTGGTGTGGGTGCTAATGAGGAGGCTCACGCCTCTCGTCGCAGCGCTAATGAGAGATTACAGCTCCTCCCCAGCCTTGAAACCAGAGTCAAGCTGTATCAAAGCGCCAGTCCGAATTAAGAACCTTTTCCAGTGGCTGGTATTTTACAGCCCAGTGGCCAATTTCTAAATCGTGGAGGCCCCAATTATTTCCGAAGCCTTTGGTGTGCAGCTAATGAAGGCCTGGAAGGGCCCTTTCAAATGGTTCTAAGCCCCGTAGATGGCAGAGATGTAATGGAGGTGGCAGGCACAATTAGCCATCCCTAATTCCTCCTAGCAGCTGATTAAAGTCTCTTTATCCGTCTTACCGAGATCAGAAGGGCACATATTTGGGAAATCAAAAATGCATTAGGGGCTGTCAGGCAGCGGCGGGGTCTGTGTGCTGAGCCCCGGGGTGGTGGCGCAGAGCTGCTGCGTGTACCCCCAGGTAGGGGATGGACCCTCATCCTTGTGGGGTGCAGTGTCCTCCAGGCAGGTCCCCTGCACCATCAGTCACCCCATCCTCTTAGCCTGGCACCCCCTTTTACTACATGGGGATGGGATGTGATGGGATGGGATGGGATGGGATGGGATGGGAATGGGATGGCTGCAGGAGCACCCCAATGGGCTGTGAACCGCTGCAGCGATGCTGAGGGCTGCCTGGCTGTATCTGCACCCCAGTGCTGGAGCATTCACCAGCCCAACGGGCCAAAGGGTCCTCGCCACAGCCCCACAGCCAATGTCCCTCACCCTCCCTGCTCTGGGATTCCCCTTCTGCTCTGCCCTGGTGAGGCCACA
>NW_010302173.1:0-479 GCF_000700745.2 Antrostomus carolinensis
TTTTTTCCTTCCCCCTACCCCGCCACCCCCCTGAAATGAACAGGCCTCACTATGACTTTAGATCACCCCCTTGTTCTCTCCATCTATCTGAAATACTAATGTTTATGAAAATACTTCAAAACCTTTATTTGAGGAAGAGTATAGTACTAAATGACTCTTAAGGAACAAATAATTACAATAATAATTTCAATCAGGTATGAAGAGCACCATTAAAACAAAATTGACCAGTCATGGGTGATGGGAGGAAGCTGGTGCTCCAATTCGATGCTCAGTAGCTAGGTTGTTCAGCAAAAACATCCAGTAAGTCCGCTGATGAAATTTCCAGTTACAGCCCAAGTTTAGCAGTCAGGGGAAGTGAAACAAGTAAAGCACTCAGAACTCCAGGCTGAAACTAGGGAGGAACCCAATGTAAATTTGTATCAGTGGTGTTTTAGGATTTGTTTGTCTTACAGTTGTACCTTTCATATCCTGGACATTAA
>NW_010302174.1:0-223 GCF_000700745.2 Antrostomus carolinensis
GATGAGGGGTGAGGGGGTGTCCAGGTGGGGTCCTGGGTTGAAAACACACACGGGGCTCATGTGAGACGCTCATGTGAGACCCCTCGTGAGCTCTTATTCAAGCCCCTCGTGAGCTCTCGTGCGAGATCCTCGTGCAAGGGGCTGTTGCACGTGCCAGGGAGGTGCAGGTGGAGGAGAAGAAGAAGAAGAAGGAGGAGGAAGATCAATTCCCCCCCGAGATCTG
>NW_010302175.1:0-13967 GCF_000700745.2 Antrostomus carolinensis
ATCAATAGATATATATTAATTACATCTCTCTTAAAAGTGAAGTGTATAACTCACTCTGACCCCCTGTCTGACCCTCCTTCCTTCCTCTCCCCGCACCCTGTGACACCTACTAGGAAACTAAGCTTCCAACAACTCCATTCACAAACTGTCTAAACTGATCACAAAATTAGCAAAACTACACTGATGTATGTTTCAGGGAGTTTTAAGAAGGCCCACTATAGAGAGCAAACCAGACTAAACATTAAACAGTCTCTAAGATGGTGAAGGCTGTTTTGGGAATCAGAGTAAGATCTGGCACTAAGAAATCAGATATTAGGATGAGAAAGATTGTGAGAGAAGACTTAGGATATTTAAGAATAAGTAGAGGGGCAACCAAGGAGGGGGGGAAGCCTTGATGCCACGTGCTTATGTTCCCTCTAAGCATTTTTTCCCAGGTAACGCTGTCAGCTGTCACCTACAGACACTAAAAAAGCCATACACCCTTCTATACAACACCTTTGCAAACTGCTGCTGCTGTCAGTTGTTGCCTTCTTGCCTGAGAACTAGCAAAAGTGCCCATCCACAACACTCTCCAACTCCAACATGGCGCTTTTGCTCATGTCACTTCAGTCTGGCAAATTCCATGTGACAAAATTATACAGGAGGAGATAGAGGGTCAAACACCTTCTCACCCTTTCAGATTAAAAATTTACTGTTGCTAAAGTATCCCAACATTTCTCACTTAGTCTTAGAAGAATGGGCTTATATTCACCCCAAAATCAAAAGGCTTACACATAATGAAAAAACACTCTATAACTTAAAAACTCGTACCAGTACCAAGCAGCAAACAGCATCTATCTCGGATGTATGGGGTGAGAAGGACTGAAGACTAAGTGGCAAGGAGGATGGGAACTGAATAGTTATTCATTGGTTGTCAAAATGTTACATGCTCCCAAAATTATATGTCTTGAGAATCACAGTTCTATCACCAGAAAAGAGTTCCAGCTCCCCCATTTTTTTCTGCTCCCAGCTATATACTGAAGGCCTCTACCTACCATCACTTCTAACACTTGTGAGACCTCTTAGGACACTTTACTGCTGTTTTTCATCACTTCAAGAAGCTCAGAGGGGTCTGAATCACCAGGGCTTAGACAAAAAGTGAGGAATGCATGGTCAGGAGCAACAGAAAATTCACACAGGCCAACTCTTTGAAATGGCAGCCTGACTCCATTGCCTGTTGTGCCAGTGTTTGGCTGCTTATGTGAAACTGCAGCACCGTCAGCTGGCTTCAGTTCTTCTACCTATTTGGCCTTTTGTACTTGAAGGAGAAATAATCACTCCCAGGCATCATGATTTAAAAGCTCTGTCAGGTATTTGCAGGCTACTACAGAGCAGCTTTCATGCAGGGGATCACAGTGCTCTACATACCCAAAATCCAACCCTACCCTTCCGTGCAGGAAAACCTCAATACACCAAGAACCTGTCCACAAGACTGAAGCACTACAGTGTGCAGAGGGAAACAGAGTTAACACCTTCAAGCCACATTACCTTTCAGTGCAGGCACGTAGTCTTCTGTATTCTTTAAGATCTGTTGATAGGTAGCTATAGCATTTCTGTATTTGCCTAGAATCTGCTCAACTGCTGCAGCTCTGTAAACGCTGTATACGAGCTCTGGGTTCAGCTCACTTGCTCTCCTGAAGGATTTTAGAGCTGTGGCATAGCTACCTCTGCTCAAGTAAGCCTCTCCTAGAGACTCCCAGCAGTTGGCATCCTTTGGATCAGCCCTGAGAGCTGCCTGCAAACTGAAGACATCAAGATACAAATTTATTTAAATAAAAGGTAACCAAGTTAACATAAACAAATTATTTCCTTGCATTATATGTTCTCTGGACACAATTAAGCAGAACTTTTAAACATGGCATAGTAGTGTTTTAGAATCACAGAATCATAGAATGGTTTGGGTTGGAAGGGACCTTAAAGTTCCAGGGTTGGACCAATCTAGTTCCAACCCCCCTGCCATCAGCAGGGACACCTTCCACTAGACCAGGTTGCTCAAAGCCTCATCCAGCCTGGCCACAAACACTTCCAGGGAGGGGGCATCCACAACTTCCTTGGGCAACCTGTTCCAGTGTCTGACCACCCTCACAGTGAAGAATTTCTTCCTAATATCTCATCTAAACCTCCCCTCTTTCAGCTTAAACCCATTTCCCCTTGTTTTGTCATTAACTGCCCTTATGAAAAGTCCCTCCCCAGCTTTCTTGTAGCCCCTTCAGGTACTGGGAGGCAGCTATAAGATCTCCCTGGAGCCTTCTCTTCTCCAGGCTGAACAGCCCCAACTCTTTTGGCCTTTTCATTTTCAGAGAACATTATACAAGTTTAGACATTGTACCTAATCTTGGCTCATTATTCAACACTATAACATGTTCGTCTGTGACCAGCTGGTCACCAGGCTGGTTAGCAGAGAACACTGCTACGCTGAAAAGACTATGTTGTGTTAATTCTGGAGATGTAGGCAGACACGGCTTGCTCAGATCTACTTTTCAATATTTAACGTGAACCATCCTATAATCAGCTAACTTATTTTCGAAACTTGCTCAGACCAAGGACTGTTTTATTGGGATTTATAGAAAAATGGCTTAAACCAACCACAAGTTGTCTTACTCAGCCACTGCTTGTGACGCCTGACCCGCTCTCAGGTAGTAAAGTCCACGATGAAGCCAGGCCCACTTTGCTGTACCAGTACTCGCTTTTTCAGTCACCTGATTCAGGATCGACAGAGCAGTGTCCTAACAAAGCACCAAAAACATCAGGTTACTGAACATATGTCTGTGTAAAGAACAAAGTTCTTGTTAAAAAGAATACTTCTAATCTAGCAAACCATTAAACTGCCTAATCTGTTAATTACTGTAATGAAGAAAGGTTACAGGGGCTTTTTAAAGTTGGCACGCTGAGTGGCAGACTAGGGGAGGAAATTATCACATATAAAGATGTGATTATTTCTTATTACCTGTCTCTGCAAACAGTCAGTAGCTTCCTGCAGTTTTGTAGAGACTTTATTTTTTTAACTTGAGAAGGATACAAGTATTTGCAGCAAGTCAGATACTTAGACTGACTTTCCAGATGTTCCCATGGAGTCTGTCAAAGTATGGGTTACACTTGCTCTACAATATGATCAGCTAAGAACTTTTTATACAATGCTATATAAGATAATTTTTTTTAAAATGTTATGATGACTTCGTATGCTTTTCCTGAAAGGAGCAAGGTGGTGGATGGAGAACAGAAGTGACACAAATGAAATATGAAAAGAAAACTAACTTTCTCTTCATATTCCCCACTGAAAAAAATCCTTCATCTAAATCATGCACGTGATGCCTACAGGGTTATGCTTGGTTCCTCCACCCTTCTTCCCAGACAGATTTAATTTGGAATTGGAGCATAAAACTGAAGCAGGTCCAACTATGTAAAACTGCTAAGCAATGACAGAACATCTGTTTTCAGATTTTATTCTCAAATACAGAGGAAACCTGAAGTGATTCCTCAAAGAGCAGGATTAACAGAAAAACCAAACAGCAGTAATACAAAGCCGTGAGTGTACAATACCATGTCTCCAAGTTCCACACTTAAGTCTACAGTTGCTGTTCCAGATTCTTCATCGGTTCCATCCAGTTCAAAAGCCTTTTTATAGCAACCACGAGCTCTACTTTTGTCTCCAGCAATGTCTCTGTAGTAGTTACCTAAATAACAAAAGACACTTCCCAAGTAGCTGTCCAATTTTGCAGCCTATAAGGAAATATGAACACAATGTAAGACAGCATTTTGAAGGATTATACTGATGGACAGGTCCAATGATAACTACTTGTTCAATCTCTGCTTACCAAGTTATTTAGGCTCCTTCTGTGATACATCTGAGTAGTCAAACTTTATTTTAAGATTTCAGAGATTATTTAAGCTTTAGGTATTTGCAGAATCTGCTACAAACTTCATGACACCAAGCATTTTGTACATGAAGTACTAACAAGCTATCTGTGCTAGGAGAAAACAATTCCTTACTACATCATTTTCATACTCTACTCTGTTTCAACCATTTTGCTCATGCTCTTAACATGTTACATCACAAATAAGTCCAGCCTTTCCTAAAGTTTAAGTTCTTTTTTAGATAAACTTGGCAGATTTGTTTATACTTAAGAATCCCACAGTGCCCAAGCAGCAGAAAACACCTTTGACAATAATTAAAAAAAAGGCTGACAGAAAACAGCTTAGAATCAAAAGCATTGTTCATTTCAGCTACATTCTCCAGGACACTCTGCTGTTATTGAAGTGCAAACAGGAGGCAATCATCTGAGTTGCTAACACCTATCATGAACTTACATGGTGAGTTTACAATGTCTAGAGTCTTATTTTCTATACTTCCATGTTCCAAATAAAGATGTCAGACTAAATCTTTTGGATTCATACTTACCTACGTTCAGAGAAAAAGTCACAACCACCAAAACCACAAAGATCAGAAAAAGTATATAAATTGTGGGGTTCCTTGGACAGACACTGAAACTCTAACACTATTCTCTTTTTATTTTTTCTTTCCTCACTTTTTTCCCCAATTTGAATTTTGAATCCCCATTTTGAAATGTCTTCAAAGATCTACACTGTTATCTAGAGGCCTCAACTTACACAGCCCTCAAGGAGAGAAGATTGAGAGAATCACCATTATGTTTGGCTAAATCAAAGGCCTCAAGAATTAGACAAAAAGAGGAAAAGAAAAGCAGGGAGATTCCAGGTAACTGCACAGCTCCCTGCAATGCCTTTTTACACAGCTGAACTTGGTTTGCAGGCTCTGGAAGCTTGTAAACTCTAACTAGCAGAATATTCAAGTCTGTCATTCCAGTCAGTGTATTTTCCACATTTGGTTTCTGATACAGGAAAACACTAATTCTACATGAATAGTTAAAGTGGCCTTTACCTTCAAGAACTGAGTGAGTGCTTTTCCTTTGTCTTTCCTTGTCTCATCACTCATGAACCAGTATGTGAGCCCCAGGTACTGATGATACTCTGCAGTTTCAGCCTTTTTCTCAACAGCATTCAGGAAACTAAATGAAAGGAACAGAGGTCAGATCAGACAAACACTCAAAAGCTGTAAAACACTATGTTTTATCCTTCCCTCACATTTCGCTGTTGGAGGAAATAAAAAATAAATCTACCTTCTTTCTGCCTGTTCATAGTTCTTTTGGGAATAATGGATGAAACCCTCCAGAGCATGGGACTCAGCCAGATCAGGGTTGGACAACAGAAGCTCTTGTGATATCTGCAAAAGGATATAATTTTTCCCTAGTTACTTTCTCTATGAAACCAAGAATTCTACTTAGCTTGCAGGAATGACAATACAGCACTCACCTTTGAAGCTTCATCCATTAAACCTTTGTTTAGATAAGCCCGACCTCTGATAGCTAAAATCACTGGATCACTGCTTGCATCCACAATCTAGAAAACCAGCAGACACAACCCAGTTATTCTCTCCCCAGATTAAGAAAGCAAAGGTGTCAAAAGCAGGCAAACCGCATTAAGATAAAGACAGGAAAGCATTAGGCTAGAATACCCTCGAGAAGCCTGAGACAGAATAATTTTGATGTAGAACAGGTAGAAGATTGTAGAGAGCAAGGACAAAGGTACAGAAGTCTGAACAGCAAAGTAGTGCACGTGAAATTGTGAGGCAAAAAAGAAGGGAAGCAACTACTGCTCAAAGCGTAACCACTTGATCTTAAAGTAATATGCTCTTGTGCACAACTAGTGACAAGTCCACACAGGACATGGGGATTAGGATTCTAACAACAATCCAAATTAAGATGAACAACAGCCACAGAACTAGCAAGAACCCAGCAGCACTGAGCAAGACCAGACAAGGTCAAAAGTGATAGCTTCTAAAATTAGAACTGTAAGTGAAAAGGAGTTGTAGCAAAGCCTAAGAAAACAGAGAAGGAAGGATTGTTTGGATTACACCATAGTTGGCAGGAGTTGTCTAAACCATACAGATTGCAAAAAGGAGGCAAAGGGACAAAGGCACAGCTTGAGTTTTTAGTACAGAAAGATGAGAGCACTTTTTAAAAGAAGAGAAACTACATTTTAGTCAATTAAAATACCTGTTCAAGTGCTTTAATGGCTTCTTCTGCAGCGTCAGCATCAGCAATTTTAATCAAAGCCTCTGCTTTCAACTGAAGGATAAGGTTCTTCCACCGAAGACTAGGACCCTCTGGAGTTCCAAGAGCCTCAAGAGCTGTTGACAAGACAAAAGTTCCATCAAGTAAAACTAGAAAAAGGAACTACAGAGACCATCATTGTTCACAATATTTTTTAAATCCTGTTAATTACAATTTCTCAGTTTAATAGAGCACCACTTAATACAACAATTTTTTTGACTGCTGTCCATGAAGAAATTGTTCTGCAAAATTTTTGTCTATTTAAGTTTAGAAGTTAAATCAATTTTATAGATCCTCTCAGACATGTGGAGAGACTGATTGCTTTCTAGCTGCTGGCCTTATAAATGGAATGTCACTATTTTTCCAATCTATGTTCTGAAGAAACAATGACCTTTCAATAAACAAGTTGTTTTACTCTTCAGTATTTAAACAAAAAATATATTACTGAAACCAGGGATTTAACTCTGTGCCTGCACAAAGGTATCTTTGTACCTTTCTATGCAGTATTTTACTTCTCCAACAGTAAGTTATAGTATAATGAGTATAATCTCACCTCAGAGAATGAGGCATCTCTGTTGAGCTTCAGCATTCTCCAAAGGCAACAACTTTCTGAGTAACACAATTAATTAACTATATTTATTTTCACATATGATGAACTTCTGTCTGACTTGATACAGCCAGTAAGACAGGCCAAGCATAAAGCAATGCTTCCCCAGAATTTTCTCCCACTTTCCACACATTCATTGGACTCAAGGAAACTTTCTGTACCAACAGCATCTTTTAGCAAGACACAACAGCTTAACTCACACCTTGCACTGAGAAACAAAACTTACATTTTTTGTTCTGAGCCCGCCAGCTTTCAGTTTAATTTGCTACTAACTAGACCTTGCACAGGAACACAAAACAATTGACCTTTATTTATCTTCCACACCACTGGCAGCTTCACAGATTTCAAACTCCTCTTTTCTCCAGGCTGGAAAAGGACTTTACAAGCTATTTACTTGTCCTCATATTCTGCATTTTCCATACATTTGATCACCTCATTTTCATTCTTTCTGCAATAAATTTATTTTTACCTGGTTTATTCTATTCCCACGTTTCTTCCATACAAATGTACAGGCCTTTTGAATCTCCCTTGCTAGTAAGTACTTCCCCTTGCTTTTAACAATTTCCCATGACTGTTTAGTCAGGTCTGCAGACTTTTACCTCTTCAAGTCTTTCTTGGTAATTTTTTCATTGCATTTGTCCCTGTCAGAAAACAGTCCACTTTGGCTGCCACTTCATTTACAACCACCAGATAATGGCTCTATTCATATTAAATAAGCATCACTAGATGCATATCATAATAACTGCCCTCTTTCCCAGCTAGCATGGGTGGAGATTTACACTCACAGGGAGATTTCTTAAGATGCACTAAGTTGTACTATGCAACATTTCTGCATTTTACATTGACTTGATTAAAATCTTATCTTTTAAGTCTAAATAGGAACTAACAATCTGTGACACCTAACCTTGTGGTTTCACACAATTATCTGGTGTTTGGTGGATTTGGTCAATCACCAGCTGAAGAAGCACATCAGAACATACAAACCTTATAAATATTAACCATCAGGCAGTTTTTCTAGTTCTGATTAGCTAAGCATTTTTTTTTTCCTGAAACTAAGCAGCACAGGGTGCTTCTCAGCTGTCATGAGAAGCAGGAGACACCAGCACAAGCCTTGAGACTGCAAAAAGCAAAGGACTGTGACTGCTGCTAACTCAGACCTACCACACAAAGGCCACATTGGCCAGACTACATAAAGTGCTGTCCCCCTGCAGCTGCTCTTTCAATTAGCAGGTAGTTACCTTGATTGCAGGACAGGACAACATCCCTGTGTTTGTGAATTTTCATCTGTGCCTCTGCCAAGTAATACCAGGCCGCTGGACACTGGCTCGTCTTCTGTAAACCTAACAAAAGAGGAGTTTAAAAGAAGTTGCTTAGGGCTGCAAAGACATAGTAGCTGGCAGATGCTGTGCTGCCATTTAATGTAATCAAAAACATATTATCAATCAGATAATGATGCCTACAGTTAATTTTTAATTTAAGTCTTATTTTAAACTGTTTCAGACATATACTCCATGCAGTAAGGCAAAGATTAAGAAGCATGTAAGCTTCTGTTAGGTTTCATTTTGCCTGTATCATCACATAGAGAAAAGGGGAAAAAGGGAGGAGATGAAATATACAACCCTGGCTTAAGGTGCACCGTGGTTTCAAAAAGAAAAAAGTCCTTCACACATCAGTGGCCTGTAGACTACTTTTATAAAGGAAAGGGGAAAAAGGGAGGAGAGGAAATATACAACCCTGGCTTAAGGTGCACTTCGGTTTCAAAAAGAAAAAACTCCTTCATACATCAGTGGCCTGTAGACTACTTTTATAAAGTTTTTCTTAGAAACTAGAAAAGGCCAACAGAATTTCAAAGACAGAAAAAAAGTGATGGCAAGAATGTTTCACTGAAAATTCCTGATAAACTTGCCTTAATTGAAGATTCAGTAATAAAACTGAATTTGAGTCTTTTGACATATATATCGACTACTACTAAACTGCCTTGAAACTTCAATGCCTAAGATACAAACACTTGGCTTACTGGAAAGTGACATTATTTCCAAGCTTTATAAATCTCTGCTGATACCAAGAGCCTCATGAGCGGAGTATTACATGTAAAAGTTAAAATAAATACATAAAAATATTTGGGAGAGATATCTATTGTCAAGAACAGTATGTATGTTTTGTCAAAATATCCAATGGCCATTTAAGCCAGAAGAATTTGCTTTCCATGGGAGACTTTTTCCTCTTAAATACTTGAAATATTTGTTTCAGATTTTAGGCAAGACGTTATTTCACTGTGGGTAAGCCACTGTAGAATGTCCCAAAATCCAATTTCAGAAACAATCCTATTGTAAACCTGGGTGAGGGGATGCTGGATATCACAGCATAGCCTGACTCATGACTGCTAGATCCCAAAGGCTTATTCACCCAGCTGTTTTGAATTTTCCATGGCCATCACAGTGACAGTGGAGAATCCTATTTTCCCACTAGTATACTTATGAATAACTTTCAAAGATCTTTGCCATTTCAATACAAGCAAGATAATTACAGATTAGTAAGCCAACCATTCAGCAAATTTGGCTACTGTAAAAAAAAGAAATAATAATCCTCCCAACATTTCTCTTTAGATACCCAACAGAAGTGATTACCCAATGTGGGTGTTAAAGAGGACTTAAAATGATGTTACTTTAAAGGCAAATCATCTTTGTATATACAGAATATAGAAATACAGTGATTAGATTAGAGAAGCTGCGTTGTATTTTACTTTATAAATTCCACTTTCCTTCATTAATTGCTATTGCTGCATTTACTGCTTCATCTAGGTATTTTCCCAATAACAGTCAGATTAAAAAAAAAATAAAGTTGATGACTCTGAAATACTACAGATCTGACTATCACAGCAACGACAGACTTCAGCGAGGTTATACTTCGAGCTATATACAAAAAAACGCCCCAACAGAGGAAGTGTTGAGTATTCTTTTAAAATCTAGCTGGTCTTAGAACTGGCAAAGTACTATGCAAATATAAGATTCACAAAATACCCAGCACAAACTAGCTGGTGTTCAAGTTACAGGGTACTTATACCTCATATTACACATTTACCTTCAGTAAGGCTCTTAATAGCCTCCTTATATTTCTTTTCTTGGAGGCATTTTATACCAAAACCAATGATGCCTGGGCCACTACTTGCATCCATCTCCAAAAGCTTAGAAAAACAGTGCAAGGCTTCTTCTGACAAAGTACCTGGTTTGAGAAAAATAAGTATTTTATGCAGTTTTAGATTTCAAAAAATGCAACAGCATACCTTATATACATAAATATGACCCTTATCCTTTAAGCTCAAAGAAATTAATTTATTAACTAAACTTTTTTCCAAAGATACTACATACTTATCACTATCACCCCCAAAACCAAACCAGAGAAACAGGCAGTAATCTAAATACCCAGCACCTCCAAACAAAATAAACTGTCAGTCTGAAACTTGAATTTTTAACCACTCATGTTAAATTACTGCAGGTATACTTCCTTTATTAATAAAAACTAATTCCTTCATATGCTTTTCATGCAAGACCAGATGAATGCCTAAATGTCAAAATCTGCCACAAAGAAATCAAAATAATTTCCTTACAGAGTAGGCCTTGTGGACCTACAAATTTCCTGTGATGAGCTTGCTGAAAGTCTTGCTGTGAAACCACATTAATTTAGTGTCTTGGCTTAATTTTAACTGATGCCACTAACTTTTTATGCTTGTGTATAGCTGTGATTGTGGAGTGGCAGTCCTTGCTTAAAGCACCTGCTGTGGCTTGCAGCAACAATCTTCCAACTACTATTTTATTTTAAAAATTATGGACTCATTTGATGTAAATGTTACCTTTGATTTGGGAAAGGTGGTGAATAACGCACGTGAGTTACAAGCCCACAAGTTTGGGACGTGAAGGACGATGACATGGTTGGAATGACTCAGATTTAAACCCAAGCATCATCCTCCCCACCCCGAGATGGCTGTGGGATGGTGAGATGCTGTCACAGCATTGATATATAAGAATTGTGCCAACCAGATGCTCCTCTTCCTTTGGAAATTAAGTTTCTGCATGTTTCTCTGAATTGTATATCATTCTTATGTGGAAAGGAGAGTCTGGGTCTCATCTGCCTTCATCCTTTCCAATCAAAGTGAAAAATTCTCTCTTGTTTTATGTTGCTGCATTGCTCCATGAAGCCTACCCTCAAAACTGGAAAAGGCATTTTTCTACCTAAGCTGAAAGTTATTTCTCTTTATATAAACCAGAGGGTTTTTTTTTCTTGTTTTTCTTTCCTTGTTTTAAAAGGAAATAAAATCAACTTCTGATGCTTCAAACAATAAAAGACCAAAATTTAGTAGTTACCTTTGAAAATGCTGAGAATGTGTCCAACTAGTGCAACACTGTTTAGTGAACCACTAAGAATAGCAATTCTATACTTTCAGATCCCTGCACTACTGAACACACCATGGTGGTTTTTTTTCCCCTCAGAGATTCTCCTTTTCTACTTGGAACAAATATCTAAACACATCTGTTTATTTGAAAAAATGCCTGGTGAATAGGGAATAAAGTTTTGCAAATGCTTGGAGGTTTTTTTGCCAAGAGAGATTTTCTGTGTCAGGAATAACCTAAGTGTGGCCTGTCCTCAGTCTCAGAGCACTGGCTAACATTCTCCATTCCCTCTTCTTAGCTTAAGAGGCTAACCTTCATTTATCTGGAGAGGCTGCAGCTTTTTAAGGTATTCTTTCTTTATGACCCTGTACACTGCCAGAGTTGGACTTAACTCACACAAGTTTTTTGCCAATTTACAGTCACCACTCAGTTACAGAGCTAGGAAACAGCAAATCATGGGACCAAACACTCCTCATTTCCAGACAGGCAGAAACATAACATAAAAGTAAACAGTGCATTGGTACCGGGTCATGAAAGGTAAAAACTTGTAAAAAGGTTGTCACAAAACTAATTATACAAGAAATAATTTAAGCCCTCCAAAATGTCAAAATCCATCCTACTCACCTGACTGAACAAAGTGCAAGCAAAGTACTTCTAAAGGATAACTGACAGCAGGATACAAAGCCATCATATCATTACAGGCCTTTTCCAACCTAGCTGCTTCATGAGGAAACTTGAAAGGAAAAAAAATAAGCAGTTATTTGTGTGAATTATCAGATGTGAAATATGACAACTGTTCACTGATAAAGACAGATTAACACAACCTTACTTTTGACAAGCACTGAATAAAGTCATTGTAAAGCTTTTGGTGGTCTTCGCTGGGAACAGTGTCGGCAGAGTTCACCGCATGTTCAAATGCAGTCAGAAGCTGAAACGAGAGATAATTAGGAATGCAATAAATAATGACTTTAGGAAAATGTTATATTCACAGAATAGAGTATTTCAGTTGGAAGTGACCTACAATAACCATCTAGTCCACGTGCCTGACCACTTCAGGGCTGACCAAAAGTTAAAGCATGTTATTAAGAGCATTGTCCAAATGCCTCCTAAGCACTGACAGGTTTGGGGCATCAAGCACCTCTCCAGGAAGCCTGTTCCAGTGTCTGACCATCCTCTCGGCACAGAAATGTTTCCTGATGTCCAGTCTGAACTTCCCCTGAGGTAGCTTTGAACTATTCCCACGCATCCCCTGTCCCTGGATCCCAGGGAGAAGAGCTCAGCGCCTCCCTCTCCACGTCCCCTCCTCAGGAACCTGTAGATACGAGGAGTGAGGTTGCAACCTCAGCCTCCTCTTCTCCAAACTACACAAGCCCAGAGCCCTCAACTGCTCTTCACAGGACGTGCCTTGCAGCCCTTCCACAGTTAAGTGGATGGGTACGTGTTATTATCTGGATCCTACTCGTTAAGTACACACTGGTACTGTGAACAGAGAAAGTCACAAAGTTCCTTAGAGTGAAGTCATACTCAAATAGCACCCAAATCATGTTAATTACCTAGTACAAGATGAAGCAGTAATATACTGTCTCATAACATCAGATGGGTACAAGGAAGGTAAAATTTCTAAGAACGTGCCTAATACCAATTCAAAAAAGGACTTGGTACCACAAAACCTATCCTCTGTGGTTAGCTGTCAGCCCTCTCCCCTGCTCCAGTCTATGAATCTAGTCTTTTATTTCTTGACTGCTCATATATTGGAGAACACAGGCACCAGAGTGCAGGCTACCAAACAAGCATGCTAAACAAAAAGTTGCCCACAGCTTGTGACAAGTGAAATACTGACTAGGACGTTGCCTTCAGTGCCACATCCTTCCAGGTTCAGTTGCTTTACTCAAAACTGTAGTAAAACAAACCACAGATTTGCATGTGAAATGCATTTCTGATATATATACAACTTGTTTTTCTTTTTTAAACTTCTTGTCCCCAAAAAAGAAAGCAGTGCTGCCTGCAACACCTCTTTTCTGTAATGACTCATAAGTTAAAGTATTTGCCTCCTCAAAAAGTAGAGATCCAGATTCAATTTTCTGTTGTCTGAATTTATTTCAGTTTATATTTTCTACCTTTCTGGAGCACTGCTATCAACGAGTTTGGTGATGAGAAATTTCCACCCTTCCTGTTGAAGGAAGCTCATCTTGCAAGAACAGATAAATCAGACAAAATTAACTTTGGCCGCAGAGAACAGAGGATCAGTATAATTCATGATCACTCTGCTTGCTCCAATTAGCTTTGACATTCTCTTATCAAGTGAGAGCTTAAAATCTACAGGAGAAAAGAAAACTCCAACAGAAACATTGCTGTCTAGGATAAACACTAGGCACAAATAAATGGAAAAACAGCCCAAAGCTACCTCTTCCATCTCAAAGGAAAGCAGGAGGGAGTTTCTTGTTTTCAAGAACACCCGTATTGGGTTTGCATGGCGAGGTTGGATTCTGGGGGCTATAGGGGTGAATTCTGTAAAAAGCTGCCAGAAACTTCCCTTGTGTCTTGGTTTTTGCCAGGATAGGGTTAATTTTCTTCTTAGTAGCTAGAAAGTGCTGTGTTTTGGTTTCAGTGAGGATTGTTATGAGAACAATGTTGATAACTACAAGGACACTGTGCTTGGGCAATTTCCAAGGAGAGAGGACTGAAAGGGGGAGGGAGAAGGAAAGTGTAGTAGTTAGTAAAACCCAGAATTGACAATTGGATGTGGTAATGAGATATTCCAGATCATATTATGTATGTTTAGTATATTAACTGGGATTGACTGGA
>NW_010302176.1:0-324 GCF_000700745.2 Antrostomus carolinensis
GGCTGGGCCCGCAGCTCCCCAGGCGGCAGCAGGGACGGGCAGTGCTCCACATCACCCCCAAACCCCCTGGTGAAGGTCCACCCTGACTCCCGTTTGATGTCCTCTGCTGCTTCCCCTCTTCCCCAGGGACTAAGCCAGGGCTGCTGCCCATCCTCCATCCCCTCGTCACACTGCCAGCAGGCCACTGCCCAACGCTGCCTCCTGGATGGGATCCACCCCACACGTGCAGATGGTGCAACACTCTCACTTTTTTAAGCAATCTCCACCTTCTCTCAGATCCACAGCACATGCGGACTCGGGAGTTCCATGGGACAGCCACCTCTC
>NW_010302176.1:369-586 GCF_000700745.2 Antrostomus carolinensis
GCGGCAATGGCCGCTTCCCTACCAGCCAGACTCCTGGGGGGTCTGGCTTTCCCTAAAGGGGTGGGAGGGCAAGTCTAAGCCTCCCAAAACTGCCTGAAGCTGGGCTGGCCCTGCCAAGCTGCTGTCCAGCAAGTCTCAGCCTCCCCTGCCAGCCCAGAGATGAACCCAGGGCCAGAGGTACGTCACCCTCTCTTCCACAGCCCCAAGTGTCCCCATC
>NW_010302176.1:685-4880 GCF_000700745.2 Antrostomus carolinensis
ACCCTCACAGTCCCCACAGTCCTGACCCAACCCAGGCAGCCCTGCACTGCCAGGGTCTCATCCAACACCGACAGGGAGGAGGGAAGAACAGCACAGCACCTCGATCCTCTGCAGAAGCCTCCTCTGCGCTCCCAGCAACAATAAATACTAATAAATACAAACTTTTCCCCACTTTCCACTCCTAACCCCTGGAAACAGTACGGGCAGCCGTCCCCACAGTCCTGACCCAACCCAGGCAGCCCTGCACTGCCAGGGTCTCATCCAACACCGACAGGGAGGAGGGAAGAACAGCACAGCACCTCGATCCTCTGCAGAAGCCTCCTCTGCGCTCCCAGCAACAATAAATACTAATAAATACAAACTTTTCCCCACTTTCCACTCCTAACCCCTGGAAACAGTACGGGCAGCCTCACCCGGAGCCCCCCACCCAACTCTTCACTCCCCAGCCCACAGTTCCAGCCAAGTCTCCAAGTTGGGAGCAGCACTGCCCGAGGCTTGGGCATGTCCATGGAACACCCGGGCTGCTCCCCAGCCCTTGCCCCTCCTGGTGAAGCCCCCTCAGTGATCCCAGCCCTGCCACAGGGCACGGGCACAGCGTCCGTGCTGCTTAGAAGGACAGGGACACACGGGGAGGGCGATACTTCAAGGTGGTTCTTGTTTGCTGGCCCTTGGCTCATCTCTCCCCAAAGTCCTGGGCTGGAGGCTCCCTGGATGGAGGTCAGGCCCGGGGCGAATAGCAGGGGTTCCTTGGCATCTCTGTGAAGGATTTCAGTTCGTAGGGGATCCCCGAATCCACCTCAATTGACTTGCGGGAGAAAAGCAGCCGGATGTCATTGTGAAGGTAGATCTTCCCCGACTTGGAACTGTGAAACCTGAGTGGAGACAAGAACAGGGTGGAGGGACCTGAGGCTCCCAGGCAAGGGAGCCTCAGGCACAGGCACAACCCCCTTGCCTACTTTGGCCCCTGGTCAAGGTGGCCACACTCCACTCCAGAGGGACAGTGGCCACTGCCCTGGGGCAGGGCAGCAGCTCCAACCTCCCTAGGGCAAGGGGGTCAGGTCCTCCCATTCTGGCCTCCCGCCATCCATCCCTCCCAGCATGCCCTACCTTAGGTGCATCAGGTAGCAGAGGACCCTGCGGGGTGGGCCAGTCCCCAGTGGGTCGCTGGGAGCCACAGTGGCCCCTTCCTCCTCCCCCACGGGCACCAGGAAGATGCGATGGCGAAGGAAAGTCATGTGGTTGGCTGGCATGTCCTGGAAGTCGTACGTCACCAAGAACATCTTCACCACAGTCTTGTTGGGGTTAAATAAGGTCTGGGGACAGAGGGGTATGGGGTGAGATTGGGAAAGGCACAGGATCCACAGGATAAGACTGGGGCATCTGGGGGTGGCACCAGCAGGCTCAAGGGTCAGGAAAGGCCCACACCAGACCCAAAGGGCTTAGCCTGAGGCCCACAGGTCAGTCCTTTCCACCCACCTCCACTCCTGCACTCCCATCCCATTGCATTCCATCCCCACTGCACATACACAGTCTCCTGCCAAGACCCTGTGCCTTCCCACTAACGCCTGCCTTCCCTGCATCTCCCATCACCTCGTCTCTCTGCCAGCACCACGGGGACCCCGAGCTCCCCTCTGCTGTGCTGTCTTGGTGGCCACATACCCCCTCTGCACACACTTTCTGGCTGCTGCTCTGACAAACAACATAATGGAGCATATTCACCTCAGGGGGCAGCCAGTGCCCACCGAGTCTCCTCCCCATGGCTCTGATGGAGGCCAGATGGATGGACAACTCACCACTTGGATGGTTCCAGCTTTGGGGACACTGTAACCCTTCTTTCCCAAGGCCTCCAAGTCTATCACTCCCTGGGGCAAAAGAAACAGACAGCACATGAGAGGGAGAAAGCCCACGGAGAGCACAACTGGGACCCAGTACAGGACCAAGAGCCCCACTTGCCAGGAACACCTGGCATAAGGTGGCAAGAAGAAGCCCAGCTCAGTCCCTCTCCAGACTGGAGGATGAACCAGCAGCAACACAGAGGTGAAAGCAAAGCAAAAGCCATGAGTTGGGTTCAGAACTGCTCCTGGCACAGCCAGCAGCCTCCTCAGGTAGGTGGGTGCTTGAGCCACACCCTGTGGAGAGGCGCAGCCCCCAGGATACGCAGTGCCTGGGTACAGCCCCCACTCACCTGCCCCACGGTCCCAGCCCTCCCTCACCCACATACCAGGAAAGGCGAGGGTGCGCTGTGTTCGGAGATGTCAAAGTAGGTGACGTCAACGGGCAGGGTGGCATGTTGGGGACAGTAGGAGCCACTGGCACCGATCTCTGCCGTGAACCCCTCGATCCTCCCCGACGGTGCGAAGCGCCCTTTCAGGATGGACTCCTGAGAGAGGAGGGAAGTGTTAGGGACTGTCAAACACCAGTCCTGTCCCTCGCCTCGAAGCTGCAGGTAAGATCACCCCCATCTCCACCACAGCCACATATCTGCTTGCCCTCACATGTCTCGCGGCTTTCTGAAGACCACCCATGATGGGCACTGTCTGCTCGCTCTGAGACAGACTCGTCCAGGCACATCACCCAGGGATCTGCTGCCTGAGACATCCCGCTGGTGGATGGTGGCTGTGTGACACAGCCACTGCACACCAAGCCCTTGGGGACAATCAGCCCAGCCCCATGCCAGGGATCCTGTCAGGTTCTGCTTCTCAAGTCCATCGCCAGCCCAGCCTGGAGCCCTCAGAAGCAAGATGCCTCCCTGGCAGGTGGGTGTTGTTACCTCAAAGTTGCCCAGTAGAGCATGGCTGATGGTGCTGGTGGCCCAGGGCGCTGCAGAGGACCTGGTACTCCTCCGAGGGCTGCTCCGGAGATGTCGCCTTTGAGAGAGGAGAGAAGACTGGTGTCAGACTGGACACCATGCAGCCCTGGGTTGCCCTCTCCAGGTCCCCCATCCTTTCCTTTGGTAGGGGCTGAACCTACTTTCCAACCCACCAGGGGCAGAAGAAACATCCCTCCACCCCACAGCCTAGAGTCGTGTGGAGGGGAAACCTGGGGCAGAGGGGGGACCCAACCTGACCCTCCCACAGGACTGTGGGGTGCTGGGGTGGCTGTGCACCTTGAGCCCCCACATCTACCCCCCCCCACAGGGCTGCCAGGACACTCACCATTTGAGGCGCAGCCTGCTCTTCAGCCTCCTCCCAACTGCAGTGCAATCCACAGAGCTCTGGAGAGGACACGAAACAGAGAACTATGTGAGGGCAGCAGTCAGGGACTGCACACCCCCAGGAAGTGCCATCACCCCTTGCCCTGCCCCACAAGGGTCCCAGCAGATCAGAGAGGCTCCCATCCATGGGGAGCTGTCAGCAGCCTCTGCAGGGGTGGCCAGCAGGACAGCATGAGGGCTGCAGGGTCTGGTGGAGATGTAGGGCTGCCCAAACCCCAGAGTGGCTCAGCTGGGGATGAAGGTGTTGGTACCCAAACCAAGGGTGCAGCACACAGCTCCCAGCTTGCAAAGCAGGTCTCAGGACCAGCCCCATTGCCAAGACACCCCAGACAGAGCCATGCATCAACACCCCTTGCACCTCCCAGGGAAGGGTAACACGTACGATGAAGGTCAATGACCATCCTGTCCCCTGGTGATTCATGCAAAGTCCTCAGCAGTGCTGCTGGGCAGAGTGGCGTGCTGCCTGCCCCTGCCCAAAGCCAGGCTCCTACAGCTGTAGGCTGAGGGGTTAAAGCCAGGGTCACACTGCAGCCTCCTTTTAAAGATGTCCCCTTTTCAGGAGATTTCCCTTCTGGAAGCCACACAAAGGGCAGCACAACACAAAGGGATGATGGAGCTGGCTGGCATGACCGGGCGGGAAAACCCAGGGAAGTTGCTGGAGGGCTTCACCCTGCAATGGCAGTGCTGGGGGCAGCCAGGCTGGGGGACAGACACCAAAAAGGGCACACGGGCAGGGACGGAGCTGTGGCCCATGGATGGTGTGTCCCGTCTCCAAGCAGCAAGAAGCCAGGGCAGCTCTGCCATTGGTCTCTGCACCATGAGATGCCCCAGGGACAGAGAGGAGCGTGCCAGCTCTGGCATGAGCCTGCTGCAGCCTCAGCTGGCAGAACGTGGTGAAGGCAGGGAGCTGGCCAGGAGGGGCTAGTAAGCAGGCAGGGATCACAGGCAACTCCTGAGCTGCCAAGGGGGGTGCAAACCTCT
>NW_010302176.1:4893-13315 GCF_000700745.2 Antrostomus carolinensis
CCTGCCCCATTTCGGAGTTTGTGGTCCCCTGGGGACACACCACGGGCACCCTACAACTGCAGAAAAGCCAGTGCCATCTCTGCACACAGCACTGGGGCTCCCACTCCCTCACCAGAGCATGTCCAGTCCCTGCTACCAAACCCTTGCCCTGATGCATATCACAGGAAGGTTGTGGCCTGTCCCAGCATGGCTCTCCAGGCTAAAAAGCTGGTTGCAAGCAGAGGATCCAGTGACTAAAAGGTGTCAAAGAATCTGTGACAGCCTACAGGCTGTGTGTCTCAGGGCTAGCTATCAGCTACTGTCCTGCTCACACCAGTGCTGTGACACTGGGACAGGACAAGGTGCTGTGCCACAATGCTCAGGAGGACAGGCCTGAGCTCTGGCTGTCCCCAGGACCCCCGC
This sequence comes from Antrostomus carolinensis, assembly GCF_000700745.2. Lineage (NCBI taxonomy): Eukaryota > Metazoa > Chordata > Aves > Caprimulgiformes > Caprimulgidae > Antrostomus > Antrostomus carolinensis. Next base: position 5,296 of record NW_010302176.1, read on the forward strand.
CAGCCATGCTCACCTTAGCCGTGGGAAGCAGGTGATTCCAGAACGGAGCCCCCTTGGCATCGGTGCTGCGGCAAGCTGTGGGCACTGGATGGCACGGCAAGACCCTCTTCTTCCTCACTGGTGGGGACAGGCTCTCGTCCTCAGAGCAGGAGTCAGCCACAACCTCACCAGCGGGCAACTGTTTCCTTTCGGCCGGCCAGCGCCTGCCACTGAGCTGGCTGCTCCCACAGGGTGTCTTTTCCAGGGAGCTCAAGTTGCTGGGCTCAGGGCTGAGAGCTGTGTGCAGAGCTGGGGCCTCCTTGCACCCATTGGCCACCACTGGCCATTCCTCTTCTCCGCTAGCCCTGCTGCTGTGATCTGGGCTGCTCCCTGGCTTCTCTCTCTTCCCACCAGAATCCAACTGGGCTGTTTGTGCAATATTGTGCAAATCACGGTGAAGTAAGTTGTGGTCACTTGCCCGTTCCCCATAGTCTGTGGTCTGATCCCCAGATGAGACAGGACAACTGTCTCTCACGTGCAAAGTACTGCAAGCAATGTGCTGAGGCCAAGAGGAGGAGGAGGTATCCTGCAACTTATCCTCTCTGCTGGCCTTGGGGCTGTGGCTAGGGCTGCCCTCGCACCGGTGCTCCACTACCCGCAGCCCGCTGTGGGAGAAGTGCTGGGCAGAGCCACACAGGGACAGCTCCTCCACCAGCAGACCATCCTCAAAGGTATCATCATCATCCAGGGAAGCCTGCTCAGGGTCCCCTTCGTGCTTGCCATCCACCCCCCCACCACCCCAGTGAGTTCGTTTGGGATCTCGCCCCCTCTCTGCAGTTCGCTGCTCAGGGTAACCCCTCTTGATGGCTGGTCGGCTGCCTGACCCCGCCGCTCCGTGCTCTCAGAGTTGCTGGAGAGATGGGAGAAGATGGAGACCTGGTAAACCTTCTGGCGCTTGATCTCTGTCTCGTTGTAGCCCATGAGGATGCCACGGTGGCTGCAGTGCTGTGAGGAAGGCTCCAAGGGTGCCTCTCCGCTGGGCTGGGACAGGCTGTGGTCCGTGCTGCGCTCTGGGGGCAGGGACGTCTCGGCGTGGATGTGCCGCATGGAGCCTTACTTGCCTGGACCCCGAGCGGAGCCGGAGTCACAACAGCCCATGCAGCAGCAGGAGAGGGAGTGTAAAGTGCCACGGGTCAGGGTGACAGGGCAGAGGGTGGGAGCTGGACCCCTCCTTGCTCAGGATGCCTGGGTGAGCCCTCTGCTACAGGGTGCACTGCAGCACAGCATCTGGAAAGAGAAAGCAGGAGGACAGAGATCAGCCTGGGACTGTCCATCCTCATCTGGGCTTGTGGCTGCAAAGGACCTGCTGGGATGAGGTCAGCTCCCCATTCAGCCCCACTTGGAGCTCCTTTTCTGGGTAAGGGAAGAGGAACCAGGCTGGTGTGGCTCTCCAGGCAACCTTGTGGTGTCATCCACCCGTAGGATCAGCACTTCCTTCTCAGCCTGGGCACAGAGAGGAGCCTCTACCCAGGCTGGAGGCTACTGGGGACAAGTATGGACAAGTGGGGAGAAGGGGGCCTGCCCTCTGCCAAGGACTCAATGTGCTTGCTCTGCTCTGGAACACAGGCAGGAATCAGGCAAGTCAGACCAGTCACAGGGGCTCAAGCCTGTAATCAACCCTTTGGGCAACAGCAACAAGATCTCCCAGCACTGCCCCGGCCACACGTGCTGAATGAGGCAGGGCTGGTGCCCTACACTGCCAGCCCCACAGCAGGGACATAAACCTGGCTGGGTAGCTGGGGAAACCCAACCTAACATCACAGCTCTACCAGCTTGGACCAGAGACCTCCACTACCTCAATCAGCAGCTGGGTGGTACCTGCTACCATGGACTCCTGCACCACTCACCCACCCCTGCCTGCCTCCAGAGCCTGCCTCCTTCGGTGCTGCATGGCACCTCACTTTGGATTTTCAGTGCAGTTTGAAAGCTGTAAGAATCCTGGGCACGAGTTTTTCTGACATGGTAAATTCCAAAACAGCTGCAAGAGCTGAGGAAATGCACAAGAAGTCACTAGCAGAACAAGGAGCTCCGGAGCCTGTCAAACTACCCGTGCCTGGCAGCTCTGTACTTTGTCTGTGCCCACAGCTCTACCTGCTCTTGTGGAACAAAGGCTTAGGGGCAGGTGAGCAATAGGAGAACTGGTTCTCCAAGTGGGTCAAAGCTACAAGTGGTATTATGACCCCTGCCATGATGGGGATGGGAAAGTGGAAGGCCAGGGTGGTTGAGCCCAGGGATTTTGCTTAAAAAGGAGTGATGGAAGGTGTAACCAGGTACCAGGACATGCTGGGGGCTGACCAGCTGGAAAGCAGCTTTGCAGAAAAGGCCTGGGGGTTCTGGTGAATACCAAGCTGACCATGAGCCAGCAATGTGTCCTTGCCACAAAGAAGGCCAAAAATGTCCTGGGCTGCATTAGGCCAAGTATGGCCAGCAGGTTGAGGGAGCTGATCCTTCCTCTCTGCTCAGCACTGGTGAGGCCACAGCTGAGAAAGTGCAGCAAAGGGCTGCTAAGATAACTAAGGGGCTGGAGCACCTCTCCTATGAGGAAAGGCTGGGAGAGCTGGGACTTCAGCCTGGAGAAGGCTGAGTGGGATCTTATCAATGTATATAAATACCTGATGGGAGGCTGCAAAGAGGATGGAGCCAAGCTCTTTCCATTGGTGTCCAGTGACAGGACAAGAGGCAAGGGGCACAAACTGGAATACAGAGGTTCTGCCTGAATATCAGGAAACACTTTACCGTGAGGGTGACGGAGCACTGGAACAGGTTACCTAGTGAGTTTGCAGAGTCTCCATTTTGGAGATACTCAAAAGCCATCTGGACATGGTCCTGGGCAATGACTCTAGGTGGCCCTGCTTGAGCAGAAGGCTTGGACTAGGTGACCTCCACAGTTCCCTGCCAACCTCAAGCCCCCTCTGCAACCCGCCCTGCTGCAGCCTGTCCTGGCTGCCCCCCACACTCACCCCTCTGCAGCAGAACCTTGCTTTGCTCTGGATTGACTTCCCTGTCCCGCAGCAGGCGGTCGTTGGCACAACTAGCTGATGACACCTGCCAGCAAGGCACCCCCCAGAAGCGGCGTGGCTGCCGTGGAATGGCTCCCACCATCACGGTGTGTCTCCAAAACTCTGCACCTCTGTCCTCTCCAGCTCTTCAGTTTCCACAGTGGCTCTGAGGGGAAGGAAAGCAGGAGATGCAGGGTTGGAGTGATTCAGATGCTTTCCAGGAGAAGGGCAGGAGGGTGCAGCCTGCCTGCGGGGTCACACAGGCAGAGAAGGCAGCACGGAGGCTCAGCCTCTCCCAACCTCCCAAACACAAAGGCCACATACATCTCTGCCATCTCAGGCAGTGTGATCACCTTGATTTCCATTTAAACCACAAATACTTTAAGCTAAGCTGTGAACTCTCATGCCACGTCCTTTTTTGCCTGCCTTCCTCTATGAGGCCCTGTGCAAATGAACAGATCCCCGTTTCTTTCCAGTGACCATTTCATGCCTTGCTTTCCAAGACACTGCAGATCACCAGCAATTGATGGGCCTCCAGCTAGCTGCTGGTCTCATGTCCACCTCCCACCCCTTTCACCCACAGCACAGGACACTTTCTAGCTCTACAGACAAGCAGAAGAGCTTGCAATTGTTTTCTTCCAATAAGAGATGCCTGGCAGGAAAGGCAGAAACCAGGAGCTTGACAACCCTGAACTATGATGGCTCCCCACCAGCTTCCCCCAGCGCAAAGACAGCAGACTTTTCATGTGCACAGCACTCACCTGCTCAGATGTGCCTTTGATGCATGACAGAGATTTGCAGATGCAACACAGCTCCCCTGCGGTCATAATCCACCAGCAACGCAGCTTTGATGCCTGGAAGAGGAGAAGAAGGAGAGTCAGCTTGGGCTCATGGTGCAACAGAGTGGGCAGGAGCCCTTGGGCATCTCTACCCTAAGCCTCTCTGTGGTAGGGGCAGCCCATGAGCTTTGCTGGCCCAGGAACCTCAAGGTGAAGGAGGAAATGCTGTCCATTCCTGAAGACCATGCCCTCCCCTCCTCCCTCCCCATGCAGCCCTGAACCAGGGGCTCAACTGCAGTGGTGGTCTGGAGGGAAGCCACCATCTGTCCCACTGGGCATCCCAACCCAGCAGCGAGCCCTGCTTCAACAGCTGGAAACACCAGGGCCAGGCAGATGAACAAATCCCCAAAGGGATGCTCAGAGGCACTGAACACTCAAGTGCACCCTCTTTCTGGCACCCTGGTCTGGCAAGTTCTGCATCCCATCATCTTGCGGGTGTGAAGCCAGCTTCAGCAGGTCACTCGCTGTGCTCGCTGCCTGACCTCGCCTGCCCCAGGAAACAGGCTGTTCTTTCATTACATTTCCAATAAGGTTTATAATTAACAGGCGGTCATGGCCAGTCCTCAAGAGTTGTCCAGCTCAAAAGCCACTGCCAGCAACCAGCCAGAACAGAGATACAATACACCAGCTCCCAAGGAGCACTTGCAGTAGGGCAAATCAACACAGGAGCATAACAAACTTCTGGTCCAAAAGCTCTTTGTAAAGATCAGCTCCTCCTGGCACTCCACACGGGGCCTCCACCAAGGTAGATAGAAAAGCAAGTGAATGCCCACAGCTGTGGGCGGACACCAAGGTATTAACACGCTGTGCTCTGCCTTCCAGGAAAGCTGCTGCCTCCCTCCTCCATCCCTGGGGGAGATCTGCACCATGACGTGCATGGCACAAACACTGAGAAGCAAAATCAGCAACCTGCAGCAAGAGTCACAGAATCACAGAATGGTTTGGATTGGAAGGGACCTTAAAGATCATCCAGTTCCAACCCCCCTGCCATCAGCAGGGACACCTTCCACTAGACCAGGTTGCTCAAAGCCTCATCCAGCCTGGCCTTGAACACTTCCAGGGAGGGGGCAACCACAGCTTCTCTGGGCAACCTGTTCCAGTGCCTGACCACCCTGACAGTGAAGAGTCAGCACGGTGTGGCAGGAGAAAGCCATATCCTTCATGTGCATGTCCACACCAGGACAAATAGGCAGTGTCACGTGCATCCTTTCTTTCTCCGTCCCATGTCCCTCTGCAGTCACAGCCCTTTGCTCCCCAGCAGCAGCTGCCTTTCAGGAGATGGGTCCATCAGGACAGGCTGACATGCTGACACCACAAATCCATCCCAGCCAAGACCTCAACACCAGTCACCAGGTGATGCCAGCACCAGCCAGTAGTGCCTATGCCTAGCACAATGGGCTGCACCATGTTTTGCCAGCCCAGGTATTGTCACTTGAAGTATTGTGCTGGGAAACGCTAGGATTCCCTAGCTCATCCCAAAAGTGTCTCCAAGTACACCTTGGGACCTCCTTGTACATCTCTCTGGAAGACTGCTCATCAGGTTGGGATGGGGAGCAGCTGGAGCACAGCACTGCTCCTCACTCTCCATGAGATGCAAGGCATCATGTCCAGGGGAGGTTCCCATCCCCCTTCCCCTAGTCCGGGGGTTTCTCTTCTCTGTGTTCAGCTCTGCCTCCCAGGGCAGTTCCTCTCTGCTGAGAGCCCAGCCAGCTTGCAGCAGGGGTCAGCCTCTTACAGCATCCAGTGGGAGCCCCACCACCCCACTACAGAGCAACACGGGGACCAGGGACGCCTGCACCCTAAGCAGGGATGGGGAGACAGCACTTGGGCACCCCTCCCTTCTCCTCCCCTTGAGCCAGGCCACCTCCAGAGCCCTCCTTTGGGACACTCAGATTGGACAGAGACAGGTCCAGGTCCTCACCAGCTCAGCTGAGCAGCACAGGTATCATCCCCTGGATGCAGCACATGGGGCACCATGTGCCCAAGCCAAGGGTTTGGTCCCTCCTAACCCCAAGTTATGGTGACTTTGCCAGTGTTTCAGCCTGTGCTGGTGCCCTGACTCCGACATAGGACTTGAAGGGCTTTCCCTGTTGGGGGAAGCCCAGCCAGAGCTCCTCTTGCTCTCTGCCCTGCTCTTGCCAAGCTCCTCAATGCTCAGAGGACAGGAGGGGCCTTGTGCTTTTGCCAGGGTCTGCCAGCACCTGGGTCTGAAGCTATGCCAGGCACAGCCTTCCTCTGTTCCTCCAGCCCAGCAAGGCCTGGGGAAGGGCACTACGCTTCAACAGCCACAAAATACCTGGTGCCAAGGGACCTGCAGGGAGGGAGCGTGTCCCAGGCACCGGGGCAGAGACACTGTGTTCCCTGGGGACACCAAGCCACCAGACTCTGATGTGAGATGACACAACCAAGCATAAAGGAAGTCAGGGACTTGGCTTACCTGTTAGTTTAATTCCTATTAGCACACTCAAAGGGAACCCAGGATTAACAGAGCGTGGTCTGTCTAGTGGCAACAGAGCAGGATGGCAGGTGAGGAAAGGTCCCTGGGCTCTACCAGACGTACCAGATGTTGGGCTGCAGCCTGCAAAAGGATCTGTTGCTGGTTTAACTGTCTTGTACCGGCCAGAGAGGATGGGGGATGGGTGTGGGGGCAGCTCTGCCAGCCAGGAGCAGAGGGGACAGGACCCTGTTGTAGGGCAGGACCAGGCTGGGGAGCCTGGCAGTGCTGACAGCACAGCACTGGTGCAAGGAAAAGAGCAAGAGCTGTGCCCGAAGGGGCCATGCTCACCCAGTGGGGATCTGTGCAGCTTCCCAGAGCAGCACTGCCAGCGAGTCAAGGGGACATGCAGGTGGTGGACAAGAGGCTTTGGTCTGGGCATTGCTGCTTGAGGCAAAGCATCACGCCTTGGGGGCTGGCAGGGCCTAGAGGGGTCTTTGCACCCTTCAGACCACAAAAAAACCCCCAAACCAACCCCAAAGTAGCTTTTTCTGCCTTCGTCCCTCCTGCTCCCACCCCTGGGAAGTGCTAAAGAGACCTCTGCAGCCTAACTGGGGGTGAAACAGGAAAGATGCAGCAAAGGAGAAGAGGGGTTGTCATTAGAAGAGCACAAATAATCATTCTCAGTATGAGCAGAGTGCAAGGCAAGAGAAGAGGTAACAGAAATTGCTAGAAACAATCCTCTCTGTTTGGAGGATCCACAGCTTCATTAGTCCTATCTGAACCCAAGGAGAAGAAAGGAAATCTAGCCAGTGCAAGTGCAAACCTAGAACCTCCCTGGCACAAGCTAAGAGCAGAGCTTGAAAAGCGCCAGCAGGCAGAAAGTTTCTGTCACAATCCAGCACTAGCACCACCAGAAAAGGGTTTCTCCACAACCTGACAGATCAAGCATATCGCCATGAGGAGGGGGACAGACACATGAGGCTGGGGACCAACCTCCAGCACCGTCCATAGGAGAGGTGGCAATCCTGTAGAGAAGCTGGTTAGAGAGATGCTGGAGGAGCAAACTGCCCAAAAGGAAAGATGACTGGTGTGGATACGGTTCTGGCATCCCCCTGGGATTCAGGATGGGGAGGAAGGAGCTCACACTTAGTGGAAACAAGGAGAGGGAGGATGCAGAGGGAGGGAGCATCCTTGCCCCACTGCAAGGGCAAGCTCTGCTCTCGGGGGTTCTCTGGAGGCCTCCTGCCAGATTTATGCAGCCACAGAGCCTCGCTCAGTGCTGGCCCCTCTGCTGATAATGGGGAGGAAGCCCAAGCCCATAGGGGAAGGACAGGGCAAGAGGCAGTGCCCATGTTAGGACTGCAAGCTCCTAGAAACCACCAGAGGCAGAAAAAAAGAGACAGCCCCAACCCCTCCCTCTGCCCCCCAGCACCCCTGCCCGTGCGGTGCTGCTGCTGCCCTTCCTGCCATCGCAGGGGAGGGGACACTGACGGGATGCAGAAGCCCCTGGCGACAGAGCAGCCCCCACTACAGGGTGCCTTGCTGGGGCTCCAGGCTGCAGCAAGCTCCTGAGGGTCTGAGGTCTACACAGTGACACACGGTGCCTCCCCAGACCCACACACAGGTGCCACAGGGATGGATGGAGCCCTTCCGCTTGGCCGACCCAGGATAACACAATGAAACCTCTCCCCGGAGCTCGGGGATCC
>NW_010302176.1:13587-14010 GCF_000700745.2 Antrostomus carolinensis
TAGCCTGCGGCTGGGAAGGGGGGTTTGCAGGGTCTGCAGGCAGATCCTACTATGCAACAGCCACCTGTGTACAGCTTTCCCTCACGTACAACCCCCCCGCCAGTCTCCCCTCCATGCACGGCTGCCCCTCTCCCCAGGAAAGCGCAGTCAAGGAATGAAAAACAGCTTAAAATCCATCAGGACCATCGGGCAGCTCTCCAACGCCAGCAGCACCCCGTGCCCACCCAGCACCAGCAGACTCAAACCTCAGCGATCCAGCCCACAGCCGCCCAGCTCCAGCGTTCGACCAGGAGCCCAGGAAACCTGCAGCAGGCAGGGAAGGGAATCCCATGCAGCAGCAGCTCCCGGGGAGGACAGCCCAGGTTGAGGACAGACCTTTGTCTCTGCCTGCCTGTCTCGATCGCTGGCTGCCAGGGGAGGAAG
>NW_010302176.1:14023-14652 GCF_000700745.2 Antrostomus carolinensis
GCGAGCAAAGATAACCCCCCTGGGAGGGATGCCACAGCCACGTTAATCACTTGGAATTCCAGCCAGCGCAGAGCCGGGTGCCGCAAATATGGGCAGCAAATGGAGATGCTCAAAGCTCTGAAATAATTGGATCCTTTCACAAGAGCAGAGAGCCTAGAATCCAGCACAGGAATTCAGTCCCTGCTGGAAGTCGAGAGATCAAATACAGGGAGAGGCAGGCGCAGCACAAGCAATCCTCAGCCACCGGCGTATCCGGCTCCGCAGCCCTTGGCGCTGCTCTCGACTCAGGTGCCGCCTCAGTGGGAGCCAGGCAGGACTGCAGCCCAGAGACCCAGACCCCAGCAGAGCCCAGCTGAGGACCGTCCCCTTCCCACCCAACTTACTCCACTTGTGGCAAGGTGCAGAAACGCTGCCAAGGCGAAAGAGGGTTTCGTGGAGGAAAACCAGTGGCCTCGAAGCCTTGCCCGTCCGGAGGAGCAGCCCACGGAAAGGAGACCCCCGAAGCTGCTGCTTGGCCTCCGCAGCCCCGCGAGGGAGATGCCCGGTCTGGCAGGCTGGCCAGCCCGCATCACGTTCCCGGCGAGACGCACACACAGCACATGTAGGCTCCTGCTCGGGGCCTCAACAGC
>NW_010302176.1:14813-16323 GCF_000700745.2 Antrostomus carolinensis
GCCCCGCCGCGGCTCCTCCCCCCCGCCAGCCTGAGGTGGCATCTACTTGCCTGGCACAGGGAGTCCAGAGGGTGGGCCAGCCCCTGCTCCCCTCCCCGAGGCAGCACCAGGTGGGAAGTGCTGGAGGACACAAGCCAGGCCCAGGACAACAGCTGGCCACGAGGGGAAAATTCCTCTGGGCTGGCTCTGCTTCATAAAAAGCCGTGTCTTTTCACCTCAGGGTAGCTGCTGCGTGCCACCACTCCTGGGGGAAGGCATGGCCAGCACTGTGCCCGCAAGCTTTGCCACCAGGACCATCTGCGGAGCCCAACGGCGCTGACCTTGCAGCAGCCGCCACTCTGGGGCAACAAAGAAAGCACCAGCAGTGAAAGCCAGTCCCCGGTCACCTAGACATTAGGGACACATTGCCCAGCTCCCTTCCAGTCCTGCTGTCCCTCCATGGGGTGGTGGCCCAAGGGACCAGGACCTTGGCCACTGGATGACCATGCAGACCAGCTGCTCCACTCCAGACCTCGGTGCCAACTGCAACCGATGGAAAATTTTCCACTGTTGGTGATTACAAAGCCACATGCCTGCGGAGCTGGTCACAGGATGGCTGCGAGAAGGCAAATGGGTCCTGGCAGAGGGGCAGGGACCACTCCTGCTCTGTGCTTGCACAACACCTGAGATCTCCAGCCATGATCAGGGCACCTATGTGCTGCCATATTTCAAGTCTAATACGGACATCTGTCCAAGGGAGGCATGCCCCAGGTCCAAGCAGCACTAGCCCCTCACCATAGTAAGTGATACACAAATGTCAGCATTAACAGTCCTTTTTATCTGATGTCCCAAGAGAAGGAACAATGCCCTGAGGCTGGTGTCTGCACCAGAAGCCCTGTGAACCCTACCCCAACCCTTTTAACACAAACCCAATGGAAAGGCAATTGCTTACTGGTAACTCCCATCCTGTCAGCTCCCTGTCCTGGGCTGTGCACCGTGGGAAGCGTGATCTAACCATGCAGCGTGAACAGCCCAGCCTGTTCTCTATCACTATGAGCCAGGTACAGAAATACGAGCCTCTGACAGAGAGCTCCAGTGCCAAGGTAATGCCTTGCAAACCATGAGAAGACAGCACAGCCATCAACAAGCGATGGGACTCCTGCTCCCACCTCTGCTGTCTCCTCTCTTCTCCCTCTGGTCAACACTGCACACGAACACAGCCACCCATTTCCCTCCTTACCAAGCCAGCTCCTTCTGTACCCTGATGCCCTGTAGCCATCCACACTGCCTGATCCCAGATGCACAACACTTCACCCTCCCCACATCCTGACCTTGTCACCATGCACCTCTGTGCATGTCTCCAATGTCCCCAGCTCTTTACCTCTTCACCAGGAGGCTCTGTTGCCCCCTGATTGCTGCAGCTCATACCATAACTTACCCCAGCGTGTCCCCCCTTCCCCGACTGCCACCCACCTACAGCCCTGCAGCCCTCCTTGCACATACTCCACTGACAAGTTCCCAACACCTCTCT
>NW_010302176.1:16384-20689 GCF_000700745.2 Antrostomus carolinensis
CGTCACCAGTGCATGGCAGAGTGGCGGAGGAGGTCCCAGGGATGCTACATTACACCGAGCAGCTCCAGACACAGGCATCAAAGCTACACATGGGAAAAGGGAGCAGGCAAAGTGCCTGCTGCGGGGAGCGCAGCAAGGATTGTGCATGCAGCACCTACCCCGTGGGAACTGCCCGTCCCCACCACAAACCCTCTTGCAATACACTTCCTTTTACCGTAAGAAGCCTCCAAGGGAGGTGGTGCTTGGGCACAGGCACTCGGGCCTTCAGCTCGGTGTTACCAAGCTGCAGCCTGCAGATAAGGCTGCAGCAGCTGTGGGGACATTCAGCATCTTTTCCATTCCCTGTGCTAGACATCTACGTGGCACAGGGGGAGGAGATACCACACACATGGCCCTGCACACCCACCCAACTCACCCTTGTCCAGCAGCGATTTAGAAAGTCTCAAGTCTAGCACAGGCCAGAGTGGTGACACGGGCTGGGCAGGGACTCGGACTGTAAAAGTGAGGCTTTGTCCATCTTTGATTGCAAAGACCTGGACGTAGCCAGGGCTACTGCAGGCAAGGAGGATTTCCACCATGAATTCAATGTCCTGTGCTTTGTCAAGGACAAGGAAAAATCTCTCCTTCCTGTAGGACGGAAGGTGAAAGAGAAACACCCTGCTGGCATTAGGAAAAGAGTGTCACAGCTGTCACCTACACACTCACACTGTTGCCCATAATGGGGGCAAACACACAAGTTCACAAGCTCTTTTGAAGGGAAAGGAGGGGGAAAGGGGGGCCTGGCGTGTCTGACTGCAGGCGTATCCATACACAGGGCAGTGGGAAACACAGTCTAGCTCCTATTTCATCCTGAGACACTGGCAAACCTCCTGGTCCATGCACCCTGAATCACTCACAGGGTTCCACCAACAGCAGAGCCCTGTGCCTGGTGCCAGGCTCCTGCAGGGCTGCCAAGGCTCCAAGCAATGCACACGGCCAGGGAATCCACCTGGCACCTGCATGTTGCATGGAGATGGAGGAAGCCAAGGCTCAACTGGTACTTCAGAGGCCAGATGGAGGAAGCCAAGGCTCAACTGGTACTTCAGAGGCCAGATGGAGGAAGCCAAGGCTCAACTTGCAGAGCCCAGAGAGGACCTGCCCTTGGCTATCTGGCAGGTGCAGCCTGCAGGGACTACACTGAGCTGAGGCACCAGCATATCAGCATCTTCTGTCTTCACAGAAGTGACAGTGAACAGGGTTGGGCTCGAGACACAGCTGCATCCCCAGACAACCCATCTGCACAGGACATGAGCCCCCACATCAGTCCCTGAAAGACGCGAAGGCCCCCCTGCAAACTTTTCTTGCTGCCACTGTTGCAGCCCATGTTTTTGCTGCGCTGCTTCTGCAGGAACACACAAAGCTCCGAGACCTCAGAAACCAGCTTAACTATGGGAACTGGGTCCAAAACACCTTCAACCCTGGTGGCAGCCATGCCACTGAGGATGCAGATGTCACCCCCGGTCCTGACCTTCCTAGGGAGACAGAGATCACCAGAGACCCAGAGCTCTCCATGGACTACCAGGAACCAGCTCGTCCCCTGCCACGCAGTGATTTTCCCATGCAGCTGGCAATGGACCCCAGGGACCTCTTGGCTCAGACCACCAGACCTTGCTGCTCTTGATGCACACAGATGTTGTAACAGGGGTGTCCAAGCAATGCAAGAGTGTCCAGAGCAGCATTGAGTAATGGGTGGGGTACCAGGGAAGGGAGAGGATGCAGCACTCTGAGTGAGAGAGCAGCCCAGCATCAATGTGCCCAAGGGACAGGCTGAGAGGAGCAACTTGAGAAGGGATGTGGGGACAAACACAGGCTCATGGGAACATCCTAGACCTTGAAAACCCACATAAAAACATTTGGGGAGCCTGGACATCCTCCCAGCCTCTGTCAGATGAGGAGGCAGATGTAGCTACTGCTGCAGGTCAGCTCTGCCCAGGCACCATGGCTACAAGCAGCCTCCTTTGCCCTGGTTAGTTACTCTTGCCGATGGGACAGGGCTAACAACAAAAACTCTTTGAGCACTTACAGACACGAGCTTCTGCAGCATCAGGCACTAGGGTCAAAGCTCAGAGACACAATATATTGCAGAAAGAAGTTGCTTCTGAAGACAGGGCTGATAAGGCTGCCAGCAGCCAGCTTTGCAGGAGGACAGGATCAGGAAAAGAGCAGCCATGAGAATAAAAGGCTGGCAAAGAAACAGAAATACTGGGAGCAAGTAATTCTTTCCAGACAGTTCTCTGGGCGCATCTCAGCCTCCATCTGCTCCCTATCTGCTCGGGATGGTCAGGCAGCTGGAGCCTTTAAAAAGGCTACTGGACTTCCCCCACAGTCGCCACTGTCTCTGGGACAGGCACCAAGGGGAAGATAAATCTGGAGCCCTTCCAGCCAGCATCCTCCCCAGCCTCCTGACAACACCAGCACACCCCTACTGATCACAGCTCTGCACTGCCAGCAGAACAGGGCGATGGTTTATTGTCCAGTGCTTTACTGCTGACTGGCTTTTTGGGCTCGTGCAGGGAGGGAGTATCGTGGACCTCTGGAGAGATGGCTAAGTTAGGTGGGGGCAAAACAATGAGCCAGGCAATGCTGTCAAGGCAGTGCCTCCTTCCCCCAGCACTGCTAATACCATATGGACACGGCAAACCAAGCCAGGAGAAGAGGATGGACAGAACAACCTCTCGATCCCTCCATTCACCTACAAGCCAGTCAGTCCAACAGGTGATGGAGCTTCTGCATTGCCAAGTGCCCCAAGAACTGCAGAACAACGACGGTGGGAAAGGACCTCATGGAGTTTCAGTCCAGTCCTGCTCACTGCAAGGCCGATGTCGAGCAGGTTGGTCAGGGCTTGCCCCTTGCAAGGGCAGAAGGTATCTAAATGTGGAGACTGCCCTTCTTTCTCTGGGTCCTGCTCCAGCATCTAAACACCCTTGTGGGGAAATATTTTTCCCAATATTTAATTGGAATTTCCCTTGTGTGCCGTTGCTTCTCATTCTGTTCCTGGGCACTTCCCATGGAAGCCCAGCTTTAGCTTCTCTCCACATCTGTGGCTGCTGGCAGTGGTGAGAGGCCCCTTTGCCGCCTTCCCTTTCCCAGGCTGCACAAACCCACCGCTCTCAGCCTCTGCCCCCAACACGCTGCAGCACGTTAGCAGCCCCATGACATGGCCAGAGCTCCAGGGCATCACTGGAGAGGACTGGAGCCTGTAAGTCTCCATCCTACCCAGCCAAGGGTGCCAGCAGGGAGGAGAAGATGTACCTGAGGCCAGTCCCAAGCAATAGACACCTGCAGACCTTGGGAGTGTTGAAAAGAAGAGACTCACCTCAACACTGAGACCAGTGGGGGTTGTTTTTGTTCAAGTATTTGATCCTTGCTCTGGCTGGAAGTGATACCACGTACCTATGTCAGTGCCTGCTGCAACACACCTAGGCTATCCTGAGCCATGAGTCCCAAGTACCTGCTCCAAGAAGTTTGGTCCTAAATCTTTGAAGCTTTGGTTTCACTGCTGTGGCACCAGTACCAGGCCTACCTTCATCATACCCACAGGGGACCTGCCCTCAGGAGTCATGAGCAGGGCCACCAGGAGTCAAACTCATCAGAGACAAGCTGGACTAGATGGAGACTCAACAGCCCAGGGCAGGTCTCTGAATGAGGGAAGCAGCCATCCATGACCCCCCCCAACAACCCCCAGGCTCTGCAGCAGAGCCCAGGTCACACAAGGGATTCTGGAGCCAACAACGAGCCATGCCCCCATATCTGCAGTGCATTGTCCCCATCCCAGCTCTCCCCCCACATTACATTCATTCAGTCCAGAGCCAGCTGTTTATGCACCTCTGCTCCAGCAAAGATCACTCATTTTTCCATCCTCTCCCCACTTTCTCAGAGCAGATGGGAAGGTTACTGGGCAGGATCCGACCAGGACAGAGACTCAGTTTGCCCAGGGCTGCCTGGATGGGGACAGGGATACCTGGTTACCACACAGCTCCCTTGCAGTGCTCATCTTTGGTCCCTCCAGGGAAAGCCTCAGTGTTCTGGATGCCCCAGGCCCCACAGGGACAGCAACGTACCCATTGCTGGATGAGACAGGAGCCTAATATGGGTTTGGCACGTGGCCGAGCCAGATCCCAGCCTGTTCCCAAGCCACAGGCACTGCCTCCACCTGCTAAACCCTGTGGCTTTCCCAGCTCTCTCCATCACCCTCACCCCATCGCCCAGGGGACCCAACATGGGCTGCCAGCCCACCCATGGGAGAGCACCTGCCTTCTGCTTCCT
>NW_010302176.1:20699-21042 GCF_000700745.2 Antrostomus carolinensis
ACCCCCTCCTCCTGCCTGACTCACCCATTTCTGCCACAGCCGTGTGCACACATCCTTGTGTGTGTGTGTGTGTGTGTGTGTGTGTGTGTGTGTGTGTGTATGTATGTGTGTTCTTCGCCTCCCCCAGCACCAAGCAGCAGGAGGGGCTGAGATGATACGGCTGGCTGAAGCCCACGGTGGGGAGATGGGGCAGAAAGGCAGTGCCAGCACTGCCAAGATAAGGAGCACTGCTGTGGGAGGGCTTCCTCTGGGCTCCAAGGCTGCCTTCCTGGCAGACCCATTCGCTTTATCAGCCCCCCAACAGCCTAAGCCCCACGGCTGACTGTGGGGGGGTTACTGGGTG
>NW_010302176.1:21495-25443 GCF_000700745.2 Antrostomus carolinensis
CTACATGTGCATGTTCTCTGCAGGTTGCTTCTCCGATGAGCAATTCCCCTAACGCTAGGGGCTGAAGCTCAAAAAGGCTTTGCTCCACATCGTTTCCCTTCACCTTTCTCCCAGCATCACCCCATCCGAGGGCTCTCCAGCTGACCTCAGCCTCCAGCAGACAGAGACAACAAGAGGAAGACCTCAGACCACAGCTGTGCTGGAGGCTGTGGCACACACACCTCCCAGCTGGCGAGCAGCTCTGCGTACCAGAGCACATCCATCTGCGTCAAGGCGCGCAGCAGAGCGCCGGCGCGCGCAGGAGATGCCAGTCTGTGCAGCGTGCCCAGTTGCAGACCTGTGCCTCTGCCTGGAGGATCCATTTCCCAATGACTACAGGAGAAAATCACTGGGATCAAACACAGGCTCTTCTGTCACCGTGTCTGCTCCACATCCCACAGCTCAGTCACACTGATGAGGGGGTCCTGGTCCCTTCCAGTCAGGAGCACTTGGCCAGCTGCAGCATTTTGTGCACAACGACACACGGATTGCTCGGGACAAGTCTTGCTGGTGCTGCAATAAGACAAGTCAGTCAAGCATCACGTCTCCAGCAGGGTCACACAGTTCAGCCGGGCCAGGAGGCCCTGACACCTGGGAATTAAGGCCAGATTAAACCATCCTCTGGGCAGAGAGGGAGGGAGGGACAATGTTTTGGGCTGGGATGTCACGTGTTTAATAGGGACAAAGAACAATTTTCTGCCAAAGCTCAGGGCTGTATATCAGAGCTGCTGGTTCTCCCTGGATTTTTAGACTCCTGACTTCATCATGTACACATAGAGCCTTTCTCCCTTCTCAGGGCTAAGAAAACCAAGACGTGAGTCACACAGGGTCCTGCAGGCACCAGCTGCTTCCCCTGCACCCCACCCCTACTCTCATCAGGATGCTCTAGCCCCTGGTGTCCTTTCTAGGGAGGCAGGGTGGGAGATCCATAGTGCTCAATGCAGCTCACCAATGAGGCCAAAGGCAGGACCAACATCATGGTCATGGCGTCGCCAAGGACACAGCATTAGGCGAGCACCTGAACCAAACTCAGCAGCCACCAGCAGGACAGGCCCAGCAATTTAAATGCATGTGCTTAAATCAGCCTGTCAGCACTGAAAAGATGGGCTTCTCTAGTACACCTGGGAGCCCCAGAGAGAGCAGCAGTAACCTGTGTGAGCTCTTCTTCAAGGCCAGGTTGGATGAAGCTCCGAGCAAACTGGTCTAGTGGAAGGTGTCCCTCCTGATGGCAGGGGGGTTGGAACTGGATGGTCTTTAAGGTCCCTTCCAACCCAATCTATGGTTCTATTATTCTCTTCGACAAGGCCAGCTCCCTGCTGTAGCCTCTGAGCAAAGGGGAAGCCAAGGGATGTGCCCAGAATGATTGAATCACAGAATGGCTCAGGTTGGAAGGGACCTTAAAGCTCATCCAGTTCCAACCCCCCTGCCATCAGCAGGGACACCTTCCACTAGACCAGGTTGCTCAAAGCCTCATCCCACCTGGCCTTGAACACTTCCAGGGAGGGGGCAGCCACAGCTTCTCTGGGCAACCTGTTCCAGTGTCTGACCACCCTCACAGGAAAGAATTTCTTCCTAATGTCTCATCTAAACCTCCCCTCTTCCAGTTTGAAGCCATTACCCCTTGTTCTATCACTACCTGCTCTTGTAAGAAGTCCCTCCCCAGCTAGAGCAGCTGGGGACTGCTCCCATTTGAGCCAGACTGTGACAATTTCCTGCCGGTCCCCCATTTGTGACTAACAGATGGGTAACATCCCATCTGCAACACACCCCTCCAGCCAGGCAGCGGGGGGAAGAGCAGAGAGGAGACAGCCAAGCTGCTCTGGCTTGTGATGTCTCTCCCACACCGAGGGGATTCCTTGCAACTGCTTTGTGTTCCCCTTCTGCAGCCCAGAACGGAGGCAGAGCATCCCTCCAAAGCACAGTGACAAGACCTTGCTGCCTTCAAATAGCATATTTCAGGTCAGCAAGCTGGGAACTGCCAGCACAGGGGTGCCAGCTCATTCACCCACCTTTACATCAGTGGCATGCTTCTGCAGCACAGGTGATGCCAGAGAGCAGGATGGGAAGAGGGGATTTTGGGCAGTGACAGGTGGAGAAGGTCAGGCTTTCTCAGCGTGGATGTTAAGCAGCAAGAAGTACACAAAGTTGATGCTTCTGCTGAAACGGTTCCTGGTTACAGGGACTGACACCCAGGATGTGACTTTCAGAACCAGGCCACCTACCAAGGTGAACTGAGGATGTTACCATTCCCAGTAACCCTGAACCAAGCCTTCCATTTCTGGGTTCTGCTTCTCACAGCAGCTCTGTGCTCCCTACAGTTCTCCCTTCATGGTGCTTGAAAAAGTAGAGCAGCCTCCAGGCTAAATTAGGTGGCAGCTGTAAAGACCCTCAGGGAGTGTTCCCTGGGACCAGCTTTCATCTCCTAGACAGAGCCCAGTGAACCATCAGCCCTTTGTTCCAAAAAAATCACATCCAAGGTCATCTAATCCAACATAAAGACCAGATGTGGAATTTCTTTAAATGAAAGCTTAGATGGGGGAGCGCGTCCGTGCCAGGGGATGAAGCTGCACAGCCAACTGTCTGCTAATCCAGCCTGAAAGTTGTAAGGATGAAACTGCCTTTTCTAGTCGGTAACAACAAATCCAAAGTTTGCTAAAACTGGAAAGCCCACTGTGTGGTTTGCAGCTGGCGCTCACCCTTCCTGCAAGCTGGAAACCCCTATTGTCTCTGCAGCCCTGAGCAGCCCCCCGCCCTCACCAAGGGGATGCTCTTGTTGACTCAGCACATCCTGCAGCCCTCCGTGCACGTCCTGGGTGGGCTGGCCGGCTGGCTCGAGATGGAAACTTGCTGCGTCCTCTTTCCACCTTGCTGTGGGAAGGTAAACAGAGGTATCTGCCATCCATCCCTTCCCTAGCTTCTTTTGCTGGATCCTCCGGTGCTGTGCCCCATGGGGCACCCTGAGCACACAACATTAAGCAGAGTGGGTAAGAAAACAGCTAGAATTTGGCTTTTCTGCTTAATTACACATGGAAAATCCCATTTTAGCTTTGGCAGGCATCAAAAAGCCAACTTCCCTCTTCTGTCAAGGCAAAATGTGCCTGCAGGCACCCGGGACTGTCTCATCTTCTGCATTTTGGAGAGATCCTCCCTTGCAGGCATTGCCTTCTACCCTTTGCAGCTTTCACCAGCTCAGAGCAGGTTGGAGAGTCCCAAGTGCTGGCTACACCAGTGATGCTGCAAATTCAGGTGCCATGTATGGAGGCAGCTGCAAATGCAATATGGGGGAGGAAAACCAAAACCAAATCACCCAAAAATCCCAGGCAAAAGGCCTGCACAAAGCCTATGGTCCTGGCTTCCTGGCTCCTCAGCCTTGTGTTCAGCACTCATTCATCTCAGGATACAGTTCCAGTTTTCACCCTGGCCTTAAAGGTCCCCGTGACATTGCTCTCACTGACTTTCACAATTTACTTTCTCTCTGCCCTGCTTCCAGCACAGACCTCAACTGCTGCTGCCTCCCAGCAAATACAGTCTCCATGACCTTTGTAATTCAACACACTGGGAAAGGCTCAATCCATCCCCTCTATTCCTAGCCCAGAACAGACCTTAAAAAGCCCTCTTTGTTCCTGCTACAAACCCTACCCCACAACTGTGGCTCAACCCTTGGGGCACCGCATTAAAGACTGCTTCACAGAAGCACTTGCAGCATCCACGGGAAGCTGGATCTACCCTCTGAGCTGTGCTGACAATCTGCTGTTGGGTTGCAAGATGCATTGGATACACACAATGAGGTGCAGAAGACATCTCTAACCGTTATCATCACTATAAACTATTACCAAGATGTGCACATGGGGTACCCTGTGCCCCACACTGCTGCAGTGACATGGACATGGGTTGGGCTCGTCTCCTGAT
>NW_010302176.1:25463-27435 GCF_000700745.2 Antrostomus carolinensis
TTCAGCAGGTTTATTACAAAACATGATACTTGCAGGCAGATTCAGGGCTGCAAGGAAGGCACAGGGGTCAGGAAGGAAGCATGTGGGTCTGGGCCCTCTCCTCATCACTCCTGCAAGGACTCCTCTGCCCCCAGGTCCAGCCACTGCTCCATGCCTGGGTGCAAAGCAGAGACAGCAAGGCATGCTGTGTGTTACCTCTGCAGCCTGCATGTCGGTGAGACTGCAGTGACAGTGCTCCTGTTCCGTACCTTGTCTGACAGAGCTCAGACCCACATCCCGAGCAGCAGTCCATAAATCACACCTTGAAGGAAGCAGGCCCATGAGACTGTCCAGAACTGTACACCCCACATGTGGGGGGATGCAGAGGGGATGGGAGGTGCAGCCAGCCCTCCGTGCCCTAGGAGGATCCCTGGCACAGGAGAAAGCACCATGAAGCAGGACTGCTTTGCAGCACCCAAAAATGCCAGCTCTGCAGCTGGGATGGAGCAGGGCTGTCCTGCAGCACCCCAAAATGCCAGCTCCACAGCAGGCTTATGCCGCTGCACCCCAGATCATCACCACTGCAGACAGGATGGGTTAGAACCACCTTGCAGCACCCCAAAAGGTCATTTCCTACCAGATGCTGTAACTTCCCCTCTGCCCCTTTCTGGTCATGCTCCACCCTTCCCTGCTCGTCAGGCCACAGGGAAACTGAGTCACAGCATGTTGTCCCTGCCCTGAGGAAGGGGAGTGGGTGGGCAGCCCCCAGCACTGGGCACAGCAGGGGCAGTAGGGGAAGGATGGTACCAACAACTCAGAAAACCCCACTGATAAGGAGATACCTGCATGTCCTCCACTAAGCAGCTCTCTGAATTAGGATCCTCCTCTGTTCCCACCTCTCTGGAAGCAGAAGTTGGCCCCACTCTGCTGCCAGCTGTACAGATTGCATCGAGCTCTGCTGGGCTACATCTGGCCCCACGGACTGACCCACATGCTCTGTGACACCAGAGGGGACAGGGACATGCAGGGCTCTGCACCAGATGTACATAATTTAGCATGGCCCAGAAAAGAAAGATAGAAGACTGGACATTTCCTTGAAAGCAGATTGTTGCACTCTTCACTAAAAGATTTATGCATTTGAGTAAAGACTTGGATTCTCCAGTCCAGCTCTAGGAGTTGATAGGCTTCCAGGTGCCAACACCAGCTTCTCTGTTTCCACCATATCTCTCCAAAAACCCTTTGGGGCCCTGCTCACCAGTTAAGCTTTCCAAGACCAGGTCCCATCTGCACTCCTTGCTTTAGCTGAGCACAACAGTGCTCACCCACACCAGCATCCTTTAAAATTGCTATGTCTGGTGCAGTACCAAATCACCACCCATCCACCCTGCAGGCAGAAAAGCTAAAGATTTGTTCATTCAGGTTCTGGGTCAGACATCTCACTAATGTTATTAAATTTACAGTTTCTTTACTGCATTTCTGAAGATCTCAATGAGGTTAAGAGCCCAGCGCTGTCTGGTTCACCTGGGCCACTGAACAGGAAAGCAGAGCTCAAGCTGCAAAAAATGCACAGCTATTATTAATCACTGCCCATCTGCAAATCTCCTGGCATCTTTCCCCAGGCTCAGGTCTCTCAGTTGCCTCGCTCCACCATCCTGGGGACTCTGAACACAGACCCTTCCACCCCTCCCTGGGGAAGCGTGTTCAGGTAAGTATTTGCTGTTGTTGTCATGCAAAGCATAACATTATTGCCAGTACCCTTGCCCCAGCTCTATCTCCCAGGACAACATAATAGTAGATTAAACTCATTATCCCCTATCACTTTATAGCACAATCTTTTCATTTCTCTGTTAACACACATCTGAGACATATCAAGTTTCAGGCAGGCTCACTCCAAAGGAAATTCCCTGCTCTTTCCTTAACAAGGATTTGCATAAGCAATACCTTTTCTTTCTGGTAACAAAAAGAAAGCCCAAACCAAACTATCACCACCACC
>NW_010302176.1:27530-39278 GCF_000700745.2 Antrostomus carolinensis
AAAGAACCACAACCAAAACACTTAAAAGGTTTACTGAAAGACAGAATTTGACTTTTCTTTCCAAACCACCACTCTAGTCAGACCTTTCCCAGGCTCTGGAGGGCAGCATTCCCACTACTGCTCACACTGGTGCAGCTCCATCAGCAGCGTTTGGAGTTCTGTGGTAAGGAAGCCTTTTAAGGGTGAGATGCCTTTTCCCTCAAAAATAAAAAACCCCCCAAAAAACCCAAAACCCACCAGCACATAAACACAGGCATTTCCTGGTAAACTGCTCCTCCTTGCTTCCAGACCCTGCTACAGGGCTGGCCTCTGATAGCAGCCTTCCTCCGGAAGCACCACTGCCTTTTGCTCAGTTACTCTTAACAGTACGATATTGTAAAAAAGGGAAACAGAATTAAACAGAGCTGCAATCTATAATAAATCATTTCTACCGAGCTGCCAGGGAAGATAGTTGCACAGGAGAAAGAGAGGAGATAGAAGTCTGTTTCCTCAAGAAATCTAAGCCCTGAAACAGCCCTTTGGTTACAGGGAAGGGGCACAGCAGCAAAAGGAACACTGTTGGTGTGGCAGATTGATGCCACTGATTTTTGTCTTCTCTCTATCCAGATTTATCACAGGACCAGGACAGATCGTTGTAAATACCTTAAGATCCCAGACTGTCAGCCCAGAGGAGAGTTCGGCAGACCAGACCCTGACAAAAAGCCTGAGAATATTTTAGTTCCTCAAAAACTGCTCATATTTTTAGCTGTTGCTGCTCCTAGAAGATGAATTGAAAGCAAAGCTGAGAACTGCTACTTGATGCCGTTAACTGCTTTATTTTGCTGGCAGTCACAGCAGAGAGGACCTTGAGAACTACCCTCTTTGTCCACCACTGGCTCAGCTATACTAATCTCATCAGTAATGCAAACACTGGTATAGAAAGGACTCAGTGACTGTGCTAACCTGTCTACTGCCATGCTCTCTCTGCACAGCTACAGCACTGCTGACTGGCAGCAAGAAAATCCCAGTGCACAGAGCCCAGGCATCTTCCCCAGGTCTGAGTTGAGCACAGTTGGCTCTTGAAAGCTTTTCTTTATGCATCCTCCAGACAGGGCAAGCTGTACAGCACTGCTGGGCTCAGCTATCTTCTCACAATTTAGGGAATGCAGGTAGGAACACCCACTGAGCCAAAGTTTCCTCTCACTCCCAATGATCCATCATCTCTCTGCCGAAATCCCCAGCGCTCTTTCCACAGCAGCAGCATTAAGGTTGCTCCCAAGGTCCAGAAGGACACTGGCCATTTCCTCAGCGTGGCACTGCTCAGGATGGTGTCCCCATCTCACTGCTAGCCTGTATGCATGTCCCAGAGTTGCCTAAGGTGACAGCAGTAGCAAAGTGCAGCAGCACGTCACCCACACAGTACTTTCCAAACTTCAACACCACAGCTCAGCCAGGAGGAAATCTCTCTTGGCTGCCTCTCCCTAAATGCTTATTCCAGCACTGCCTGTCTGAACCCCTCCCCAAATCAGGAGCAGGGTATGTGACCCCACCACCTTTGGGCTTTTCTGATCCCTTGTGCTGTGCTTGAAAATGTGTAGTATGAGCAGCCAAGACAGAAAAAGGGAGCAGCACTTCAAAATTACATGGTTCTAACTCATCAGGTCACAGTGCCCAGGAGTTTGAGTCTTGGGCAAGGATGTCAGCATGTGAGGTGCTGTACAAATGGCAAAAACACCCTCTGCCCTAGAAACTTGGGATTCACATCCCAACACACACACGCATAACCCAGAGGCTCTGCACCCTCTCCATGATATTCCATAGCACATCTTGGGGCCTCAGTCTGGACACAACATCAGAAACAGCAGGCTGTGAAAGTGGGGTCAGGGGGAATTCCTGTTTGGCTGAATGGGTTCTGACCGTGCTCCACCATCACCCATGCACGTAATATATCGTAACATCAATTCCCACACCCACTGCTGAAGTTCATGTATGTGAAGAGCAGCACTCGAGCTGCTGATCTGAAATGGCCTTCAGTGTCAGGTACCAGCATCCCAGCTTCCTCTGTGGAAGACGACTCCAGTTGCCAGTGCAGAGCAAGTTGGGCCCCTCTAAAAAGGGAGGGAACCTGTCGGAAGCGAGCACGCTGCTGTCTGCCGCCAGCAGCTTTCCCAGAGGCTCCACATTCCAGCTTCCACCTCCTTGTTTGCTCTTCCTTGGGAACACCGGGGTCTGGAGTCCAGGGGGCATTTTACAAACAAATCTAGCTTATTTGAAAGCTTTTACAATGACTGGAACTGTAGCACTGGACAGTGTTGGGCAGTCTATACAGATCTTATAATCATCCTAAACCAGAGATGGACACTAGGGCAGATTGGAAATGGTGAACTGGTTTTCAGGGGAATTTCTGAGGCTTTGTACCCTGGTTCAGAGCTGGATGGAAGAGTCACAGCTCAAGCAAGGATCATGACATTTGTGAGTGCAGGGCCATCTGGGCAGCTCACAGACAGGCATCCTTTCCCCTCCAGTTTTGCCTGAACATCCTGGTCCTAGATGAACTCTGTCCACAGGCACTGCAGCAGTGTGTGCCACCCCATAGCAACCCCACATATCTGACCTCAGAGCATCCTCTGAAGGTGAGGCAGGCTCCTTCTGCTCTTGTTCTAGGCTGGGAGCAGAGCTGCAGGCGGGGCGTTGTGACTCAGTGCAAGCACTGACCTTTGAGAGGTGTAATGAGAGAGGTTTACAGCTCTCTCAGCCATCCCTGTCGGGATGGGCAAGCTGTGCTTGCTGCCAGCCAGTCCCTTCCCCCTGGCTCGCATCCAGGGCTTTAGGCACATCACAGATGACAGGTCAGGTCTCAGTCACGCTCACACGCTCAGGCTGGGCTGGAGCTGGCTTCCTGACCCAGGAAGCTCTTGCTTCCCACTTGCTCTCTGCACAGCAAGTGGCACAATATTCCCTGCTCCCTCCAGCAACAGGTGCCAGCTCTCTACCAGCATACCTGGCAAGGGGCTGCCTAAGGGCAGCTTCAAAATTGCTTCAGAACCTCTCCTTTACCTGACCCAGAAGATGGTCTCAGACCATATCAGAGGGATCTCCAGCAGAGGACAGATACCCTGCAACAAGGCAAACCAGCTGTGCAAGGTGGACAGCATCGTCCAGGGCCAGGCATCCTGGGAAGATGCAAGCATGGCTGGAGGCACTTACATTGATTAACTGAGGATAAGGAAGGGCAGCAGAATGATTTGCTTTCCTCATGGTCCAGTGAGAGGACTCAGGAGACTGGCTTCTTTCTGGCTGGGCCTGCTTTGCAACTCAAGGCTTCGAACAGAACAGGTCCTACAAACAGGAGCTGCCTGCCCATTCCCAGACAAGGGGCAAAAGAGGGGAGAAGATGGACAACACACCCCGAGGCTGCTGCCCGAGGAGAACGGCTCCAGATGCTGGCCTGTGACGCAGGAGCCCAGCAGTGCAGAGCCCGTGGCACGGCTGAGACTCGAGGGCTGCACATTTGCCCCGGCTGCTCCTCTGCCGTGCGCTGCAGAAAGCGCAGCGAGATGCTGCCAGCAGCGAGTTGCCATAGCAATCCCCCCAAGCATGCCCCCCTGCCTCCCTCCTTTGTCTCTGCTCCCCTAAGCCGTGCTGTCCCCTCCCTGCTGCCCCACACAGAAAACCTGCTGCACAAACACCCAAAAGCCTCAAAGTGCTCCTAAAGGGCTGTTTATCACCCTGAGGAAGGAGAGGGGGCAGAGGTAGAAGCCCACTCCCACAAACCATCATCTCCACTCGCTTCACAGGCAAGGTGCCCACTCTGGACACGGGTGCATCATGCCCCACCATGCCTGATCGTGAGGCACAACACAGGAGAGCTGGGCAGCCAGACCTGGGGGGCAGAGGCCCCTCTAGCTGCACCCCGTGTCGTGCTGTGACAGGCAGGGACACTTCAACATTGCCACTTGTTCCACACTGCTGGCTCCATGGTGGTGACAAGCAGCCACTGCCCAGCCCAGACCAGCACAACACAGCTGCCTGCAGGTCAGAAAGCCCCATGAGCTCTTTCTACCTTGCAGCAGTACCAAATGTGATGGAAATGGAGGTCCCAGACTCTTCTTGCTGCAGCCTGGAAGACACCTCCTCAGTCTCTGCTCTCCAGTCCCAGCCCATTTCCACTTCAGACAGTTCTGTTCTGCTGCACTGAATCTTTGAGCCAGAGACAGGATCATGCTTCACTTCCTGTCCTAAAAACTGTTGTCTACTGTTGCTATGTGCAGCTCAACAGTTGCCCAACCCAGCATGTAAGCAGAGCCCCACTCCCTTTCACCTCTCCTACACAGGCACAAGATGCAAGGGGAAGACAAAGGACCCTAAAAAGGGTTGGTCCCCTGCCAATATCTTTCAATGAATTAATTCAACGGCTTCACAGAATGGATTAAAAGAAAACTTCTAAAAGCTCTGCTTCCCTCCAGCTCTGCCCTTCCCCAGATCCAACAATGCCCACCACAGCTGGTTACATCACTCAAGGGTTATAGCAGAAGCTGGCAAAGCCTCGGTCCTGATCCAGGATGAGTCACGGAGCTCAGGAGACCATGCAACTTCCTTCTGATACCATCAACCCTGTCTTACACAGGCTAAAAATAAAGATGGGCTAAAACTGCAGAGCCACATCTTGCCTCAACATGAAACTTAGCAAAGCTCAGCACTGCTGAAAAATCACCTGAGCAGGTGGAAACCAAAAAGTGCAGAGAAGGCCAAAAGTCCTGGGTGCACAAACAAGGCTGGGAAGCCCCACCCTGTGCTGGGCTGTGGGATGGTGGTGGCAGATGCCAAGCAGCCATCCAGCCGTGGAGAGGGACAGAACCAGGCTCTTGTCTCGCTCAGCTGTGGGTTTTGGAGTATTTCCACATCCAGAGGCTTTGTGGAAGACTTTTCTGTACCACACGCACCCACCCGAGACAAGAATCATAGAATCACAGAATGGTTTGGGTTGGAAGGGACCTTAAAGATCATCCAGTCCCAACCCCCCTGCCATCAGCAGGGACACCTTCCACTAGACCAGGTTGCTCAAAGCCTCATCCAGCCTGGCCTTGAACACTTCCAGGGAGGGGGCATCCACAACTTCCTTTGGCAACCTGTTCCTTGCTGCAAATAGGAGGGATGCTGCCTTTTTGGCAGGGAAAGGCTGGAAAGCTGCAGCCCACTTCCCACCACACAACACGTGGGCACCTACAAAGCAAGGTCCAATGGGTGCTTGGTGCTAGGGCTAAAAACAGGGGTCCCACATACATCTGATATGGCTTAGACACTTTAGGTAAGTGAGGAATTCAAAGTTCTTCCTAATCCCTGGGACACTATGCCCCAGCAAAACCTTTGCACACGAGGATACAGGACTCTCACATAGCACTTAGCAGGGAGCTGCAAGATCGCACACAAATAGGAGGTCAGAGGGACACCGGCAATGTTCAGAGACCTAAAATTAGCCTCAGCAGATGATCCCCTGCTCCATTCTGGGGAGCACTGAGAACTGAACAAGGATCCAGCTGTCCCAACACTCCCTTGGACAGGATCTTTGAATGCCCAACCTACTTGAAACAGAGATGGTAGGGCAAAGAGGGGATTCCTCGCATAATTCCAGTGCCAATACTCACAAAGAACCCATGGCCACATCTCCAAAGGGGAGGCAGCATTTTCTTGGGGTTTCCAGTGGGAAGAAGACTTACTCCTAGATCAGCTCATCGGACCAAGGGGCAACATCAGCCCACACACACTAAGAGCAGGCTAAAGGACGTCAGGCTGACCACTTTCTGTTGAAGATAGAACCTCCACTTTGCCCAGTCTTTGAGTTTGCCAGCAAAGCTTTCCATCCCATTCCTGACAGAAGCACTGCAAGCCTGCCCAAGGGTCAGCAAGCTCTGTCAGCTACCAGATTTCTGCCAGCTGCACTAAACTGAACTAACATGGTTAATTTATCCCAAACAGGAGTTCACTGATAGCACCTGGGTTGGGTGATATCCAAACCAAGAAAGAAGAGGTTCATGCTATGACCAAGTAATGGGAGAAGCTGCTGTATTACACATATATGGGAGATTTGCTGTCCCTGGAGGTATCAAGCTATTCAATAAGCAAGTGGCAGCAGGGGGAAAAAAGGTGGATCCAACATGGTGAGCCTTGTGTTAAAATACCTCTTGTCAAAAGGCAGGGGAGCCCTGAGAGGATGCTGTGAGCTTGGTGGACTGGGAACTTCAAGGAGCTCCAGCAGAACTGAGGACAAACCTTTTCTCCAGTCTCAGACACATAATATGTCTCTTCTCCGTTGCTAAGAGAGTTTTAAGACCCCAGCATGGAGCAGGTATTAGTGACTGTCACAACTCAGCTGGATAAAGGGCCTGCTCTGCTGCCACTGCATTGTGTGGTTGGGAGTCCACAGCACACTGCAGTGACATGAGCGAAGAACTTCTTCCTTCCTTCCTTTTAACGTGCCAGGTAAATCTACCCCTGCCTCATTCACTGTGGGTACCACTTCAGCATCAGGCTGAAGGACGAGATGGCCTGAAGCCCAGTCTCCAACTGTCTCTGGACTGGCCCCAAACTTCCCTGGCAGACACTTCTGAGGAAGAGCCATGCAGCTCAGGCAGCCACACGTCCTAAACAGCGTCTTGCCCATGTAACCTCTCCTGGTCAAACCATACCTGAGCTCTGGGGTGAGAGAAGGGTTCAGTTTGCCCTCCCAAAGGCACAGCACTGTGAGAGCACAGCGTGCAGGCAGGGCGGGCACACAGGCATCCAGGGACAGAGACAGGGTAGGAAGCCCTGGGCCATCTCAGCCCACTGGCTGCATCAGAGCAGCACAGGCCTGACCTTCACATTTATTGAGGGGGCAATACAAAGACTACTGGTTCTCCTGAAACACTTTGCTGTCACTCTGAGGCTCACACACCATGGCCAAGGGCCTCTTTGAGCTTCAAAATCCTGAGAAAATGCAGGCAGAGCTCAACTGGTTCCACTAGAAAGCAGGATCATGTCTGCCACGAGCTCTGGGTGAAGTCTCAGCTCTGTTCAGGTGAAGAACAGTGAGGAGCAGAGACCAGCCAGCCAGGAAACGCTCCCGTTCCATACTGCTGGTACACAGAAGGACAAGTGCAGCAAGCAGCACAGACTGCAGGTTACCAAGGGCTGAAAACACACTGCCCTTGAGCTCCTGGCAGCTGTGCACAGGGTTCAACTGGGCTTCACAGCACTGGTCATATGCATCCAGGCTGCCTTCAACACACTGCCAGCCAGGTGGGAGGCAGGAGCATCCAGCAAGCTCGGGCTATGGGAAGATCTCACCTGGGTGACACCTACTGTGCAGAGCTGTCCCTACAGGCTGAGGGGATGAGAACATGGGGTTCCCTGGCTTCTTCACACAGCCCTGGTGAAGGAAAAGAAGCTGGTGTTGAGTGAAGAGGTGCTAACCTTGGTGCAGGGCTGAAGCAGATGGGAAAGGCAGCTCTCAGCGTGGTCATGTGGTTGCTTGTTCTGGCTGTCTTGGATCACCTGTAAAGACAAGTGC
The DNA here is from genome assembly GCF_000700745.2 of Antrostomus carolinensis. Taxonomy (NCBI): domain Eukaryota; kingdom Metazoa; phylum Chordata; class Aves; order Caprimulgiformes; family Caprimulgidae; genus Antrostomus; species Antrostomus carolinensis. Next base: position 35,059 of record NW_010302176.1, read on the forward strand.
ACAGACACATTCAGCTCAGCTGGGAAATGTGCTGCCCACACAAGAAGACCTTCTGAATGCTAGGTGGGCAGTAACTGCTCATCCAAGCTAAGCAAGTTTATGTCTTATGCACAGGAGGAAGAGACTCTGAGCACCCCCAGCACCTTGAAGGTCCCACCATATCTTTTACCACTGCTGAGGCCACCCCTCCAGCTGCAGCCCTGACCCACTCCCAGGTTCCAGTTTTCACCCCAGTGCCCTGAATGACTCTGGGTGGGCACATGGTTGGTTCCCCAGAGAGGTCTACTAAGGTTGCTGCCAAGGTGACCCTTCCCCAGATTTCAGTGGGAAGTCAAGTCCTTCCTGTGCTCCTGGCTTTGTTCTTCTCCACCTGTGCAGCTGCACATTGCTCCACCATGCAGGCTTTGCCAGTACTCGAGCGGGTGCACTAGAGTATGGTTTAGCTGCAAGAACAAGCTCTGGCTGTGGTCCCCACAGGCCACCCACTAAACCACCCCACAGGGACACAGAGCCAGGGCAGGGAGGGTCAAACTCTGCTGTGGGGAGACTCCACTCCCAACAACCCAGAGAGACCAAACCAAATCCAACGCCACAGCGTTTCCCAGGCTACAGCAAAGGGGGAAAACAACAACTCCTTAACAGAAATCTCCAAGAGGCCTGCCAACACTGTCACAAAGATGTTGTTTGAGACTCCTCCCCGAGCTCCCAGTGCTGTAATTACAGACTACTGGAGATTGCACTGTGTGGGGGCTAGGTCCTGAAAACTGGAACAACACCAGCCTCCCAAAACCAGGTCTGACATTCCCCTGGCCACAGGCACGGTGAGCAAAAGCTGCTTAGGAGAATTCCCTGTTTCCCAGCCTGCTCTCCCGCATGGGTAACCACCGGCAGCACAGCCCAGCTCCACAGAGAGCTGCAGCAGCAGCGAGCAGAGCACTGCTGGCAGCCATGCTACCCGTCCCCTAGAAGCACAGCCTTTACATGTGGGACACTCCTACACAAGCTTACTGGTGCACCAGTCCTTAAAACAGTCATGAAGGCACCCAGAGAGTTTCTGTTTAATCTCACCTGCACCTACACAGCCAGCAGGTCAACCTGCACTGGTGTCCCAGGAGAGGTCCCACCTGGAAGCAGTAACCAGCCAGTCACCAGGGCTGTGTTTCTGGAGAGCTTACAAAGCAGAACAAGCCCCAGTAAGTGTAGCATGTGTATATGTAAATATACATATATTTAAAACCCTCCACCAGTTCCCTGCTCTACCACTCTACCTTTCAAAGAAGGCTCCAAAGGCTCTAAGCCTGAGCAGTCACAAGAATTGCTTTGGACATGGCTGAAATGCTGCCACCTACATACTGCTGCAGCACAGGAAGCAATGGCCATGTATCCCACAGGGATGGGATGAAAACACTCCCCAGGAAGCATGGAGCTACCCCAAACAGACTGAGACCAGGAGATCTGGATTATCACCTCAGCTCTTCTATAAAGGCCACAAGAAGAATCACAGGGTTGACATCGGCCTGTGATCCCATCCAGAACATGGATTTGCTACTAAAAAGCACTGCCAGCTGAATCACAAACTGCACTTTCTGCAGCACACAGGACTCCTTTGAAGGTTTCCCATCCAAGTATTGTTCTGCCATCATGCTGCTTAGCTGGGGCGGGGGGGGGAGATGTCCAGGCCACAACACAGGCAAGTATGACTGCAAACCCCCAGCCAGTCCTGAAAAAGCTCTCTGAAATGCAGAGCATGTGAGCTCAGCTGCTCTTCATTCAGGATTCACAACCAGCTGAGGACACTGACAGAAACAGGGGGAAAACATGTTAATTGGCAGCTGGGCATTCACGAGGCCAAGCAGGGGAGACTGCTAAAAAGAGGAGCAAAGGCAGGGGGAGGATGAATATTTGCTAGGACACTTCCCACTCAAAGAAAATGGTTTTAAAAAAATCAAACTTCAAGTTTTGTGAGACCAAGTTCTCTAGACGTTATGTTCACCTGATTCACTTGCTCATGAGCAAAAAGCAAAATGCAAAAACAAAGGAAGGGAGCTGGCCAGAAAACAAGCTTCAGGGAACAGAGCTGCCAGGCGCTGCAGACAGAAGGAAGCATCAGAAACACGTGATGGCATTACCAGGACTCGGGGACCTACACAACCCAGAGGAGGAAGGGGGTCCCTGGGAGTGATGTGTGATGGAGAGGGATCAGTCAAAACCCTCCCACAGAAGACTCTCACTGCCAAGTAACCCACAAGGATGCCCTCCACCAGCCATCTGTTAACGTACAATGTCTCCCACATCTGTGGTCACAAACCTACAAATCACACATTTTCTTGTTCTTCATCCAGGAAGCATCCTGGCCCCCAAGCACTGTGCATTTCCACACAGCACATGATGGTGCCTACCAAATCTAGCAGGGGACAAGCACGGGCAGGCCCAGAGCAGTAAGGGCAGGTAAAGGACTCAGGAAAAGTCAAGTCATTGACTCTGAAGAGGCAGATAGATAACTATCCCCTTGAACCACCCTCAGACGTGGTGAGGAAGGTCCGGGCATCTCTGGCCTCTACTAATTAGCACAGCCATGCAGAAACATGCCAGGGCAAGCATAGTAGCAGATAGCAAGGAGGAAGACCAGTGGCGCAGATGTGCTTCTCTGCCCTCAGAGGCCTCTTGAACTCAGGGAGGGAAATTCCTTTCCTCCTCCTCCTGCTCCACATGCTCAGAAGACCTGAAACTGCCAAGGGAATAGGGGCTGTGAAAGCTCAGCACCACAGCAGAGAGAGGGTGTAGGGACTGGGGGCTTCATCTTCCTCAGAGGAAGCCAGCAGGAGTGAAACAGCAACCCCATCAGTTAAATTAAAATTATATGTTGTTTGCTTAAAGTCCATTTCTGCAGAGGACAGACATGAAGAACAGAGCATTGAGAGCTGCTCTGCTCAGCTTGCTGCAAAGGTGGCAGAGCCCCTCCATGAGCTGTGTCTTGAATAGTGGTGTCCCCAAAGTCAGTGCAGGGTGACCCCACCAGCTTTCCTTCCAGTGGAACAGACACAAGGTGAGCAGCAGAGCTGAAACAGCCCCAGCCCTGCCCCACTTGCAGGCCAGGCCTTGCTCCACAAGCCCAGCTCCCCAGGGACTACAGCTCTATGGCTGGGGTGACAGGGGGCTCTGCTGTCCCCATGCATCCTGGCCACCCCAGTGCCCATGGGAAGGGACATGTTCAGGCCCCACTAGAGTCACCAGGAACCCAGCAAAATGTCACGGGAGCAGCTGCCACAGACAAAGCGAAGGCAGGTGCTGCCTCCTCTGCAGGAGACAGGGCGGCAGCAGCGTCCCACTCTGATCCGAACCCCGTACAAACCTCCCTGCCACCCATCTCCCACCACTGCCCTGCCCTCAGCACAGCCAGAGCTGCCAGAAGGTCACAAATCCCAGCCTGCTGTGACAGCCAGCGTGAGGGGAGCTGCATGTTGGGACACGCAGTCCCTACCAGTGCCCTGCCACTTGCTCACGCCAAGACCCGCACGATGTGAATTGCTGCTGTGAGACAAGGCGGTGACAGGGCTTTACAGGATGACTTAATTCTCCAGGTCCTCAACCCCTTTCTGAAGAGGTGTCCAGCCAAAAGTGACTCTAGCTGCTATCACATGTGGAGTTTTCTCTTGTTTCACCTGCCAGACCTCATTCACCTTCTGCAAGTGTCACCAAGACTCTCCTTTGTGTCAGGATTCAATCCTGCTGTGCTCTCCACAAGGTCCCAACTTCCTCTCTTTGATAAGGCTAACAGACAATTCAGGCAGAAGACAGGTCCATAAGCAGATCTTTGCTTGAATGATGCTCTTTAAAAAGGCACTGAGTGGAAGGGACTTTTAAAATACCCTAAGATGCAGCACATTCCTCTAACACACACTTTCCACATTCCATTTTTCCTTAAAAAAAAATGAAAGGAGTCTGGAAACCTCAGGGAGAAGTCTATGCCCCTCATCACCCGATGGATCATGTTCACAGGTGGGTGGTGACCAAGCCCCCCCCCCCAGCTCCCACCACACAGCCACTCCCTCTGTCTTCCCCAACACCCAGCAGCTCATTAACCACAACATCTGGGACTGCCAAGAGGACGCTGCACACCACCCGCCTGATTTCTGTGGAAATCGTGTGCTTCAGCCATAGCAAAACGCTTGAAAACCCCACCAGGTCTGCAGCTGCTGATGTTGGGGCGGGGTGGGGGG